>NC_054585.1:610833-916250 GCF_017654505.1 Polyodon spathula
CTGAGGTTTTTCCTCTAATCAGTACTTTCTGTTTTCTACATGTTAACCACTCCCTAATCCATGTACATGTGTTTCCTTGAATCCCAACTGCGTTCAGTTTGAGAATTAATCTTTTGTGCGGGACTTTGTCAAAAGCTTTCTGGAAATCTAAATAAACCATATCATATGCTTTGCAATTATCCATTATCGATGTTGCATCCTCAAAAAAATCAAGCAAGTTAGTTAGGCACGATCTCCCTTTCCTAAAACCATGTTGACTGTCTCCCAGTACTCTGTTACCATATAGGTAATTTTCCATTTTGGATCTTATTATAGTTTCCATAAGTTTGCATATAATAGAAGTCAGGCTTACTGGTCTGTAGTTACCTGGTTCAGTTTTGTTTCCCTTTTTGTGGATCGGTATTACGTTTGCAATTTTCCAGTCTGTCGGTACCACCCCTGTGTCAAGAGACTGCTGCATGATCTTGGTTAGCGGTTTGTAAATTACTTCTTTCATTTCTTTGAGTACTACTGGGAGGATCTCATCCGGCCCAGGGGATTTGTTTATTTTAAGAGCTCCTAGTCCCTTTAACACTTCTGCCTCAGTTATGCTAAAGTTATTTAAAACTGGATAGGAACTGGATGACATGTGGGGCATGTTGTCAGTATCTTCCTTTGTAAAAACTTGTGAAAAGTAATCATTTAACATATTTGCTATTTTTTTTTCTTCCTCTACGATTTTGCCATTTGTATCTCTTAAACATTTAATCTCCTCTTTGAATGTTCTCTTGCTGTTGTAATATTGGAAAAACATTTTGGAATTGGTTTTAGCTCCCTTAGCAATGTTCATTTCTATTTCTCTCTTGGCCTTTCTAACTTCCTTTTTGACTTGCATTTGCAGTTCTGTGTACTCTTTCTGTGTACTTTCTTTTTGGTCCTTTTTTAATGCTCTGTAAAGTGCCTTTTTTCGCTGAATATTTTTTTTTTAATTGATCTATTAAACCATTTTGGCAATTTAGTTTTACATTTAGATTTGTCTACTTTAGGGATATAATTGTTTTGCGCCTCTAGTACTACGTTTTTGAAGAACAACCATCCTTCTTCTGTGGGTGTTTTCTCTATTTTACTCCAATCTACTTCTGTTAGTCTCTGTTTCATGCCTTCATAGTTTGCTTTTCTAAAATTGTAAACCTTAGCTTTAGTCTTTACTTTTGAGGATTTAAAAAACACTTCAAATGAGACCATGTTGTGGTCTGAGTTTGCCAGTGGTTCTCTGACCTCTGTTTTAGTTATTCTATCTTCGTTATTTGAAAAGACTAAATCAAGGCATGCCTCCCCTCTAGTGGGTGCCTTGACAAATTGTGTTAGGAAGCAGTCATTTGTCATTTCCACCATTTCTATTTCGTCCTTCGCGCTACCCACCGGGTTTTCCCATTTTATTTGGGGGAAGTTGAAATCCCCCATTAGTATGGCTTCTCCTTTGCTACACACATTTCTAATGTCATTGTATAACAGATTATTGTGCTCACCGTCTGAATCTGGCGGTCTATAGCATGCTCCTATTATTATGCCCTTTGAATTTTTGTCTGTTATTCTGACCCATATTGATTCGGTTTTATTTTCTTTGTCCAGGTTTAACACCTGGGCTTCAAGACTGTTTCTTATGTATAGCGCTACCCCTCCTCCTCTTCTGTCCTGCCTGTCTTTCCTATACAGTGTATACCCACAAATATTATATTCGTCCCCATCACTCTCAGACAACCACGTTTCTGTAACACCTATCACATCATAGTTACCTGTTAGTGCAGTAGCTTCAAGTTCTAGAATTTTGTTTCTGATACTTCTAGCATTTAGATAAATACATTTAATGGTTGTCTTACCTGAGTTGTTGTTCTTGTTTTGATGCGGTCTCCCTTCTGTTTTTTTGTTGATTTCTCCCCCCTTCCTTTCTAGTTTAAAAGCTTCCGAACCTGCTCGAGGATCTTTTCTCCAAGTAGACTAGTTCCCTTGTTATTTAAATGCAGTCCATCCCGTCTATACAGATAGTCCTCGTTGTAGAAATGTGGTCCAATGATCAAGATAGGTGAAGCCTTCCCGTGTGCACCACGTCTTCAACCATTGGTTTTGATTTATTATTTCCAGCTGTCCATATGGTCCTTTGCAAGGTGCGGGTAGTATACCAGAAAATACCACAGTTTTGGTTTTCTCTTTTAATTTCCTTCCTAGCTCTCTGAATTTGTTTTGCAGGGATTTTGGTCTGTCTCTTCCAATGTTGTTTGTACCGATGTGGACGACTACTACCGGGTCGTCTCCTGTTCGTTCTAGGAGCCTGTCCACGTTTTCAGTGATGTGCTTGACCGAGGCTCCCGGAAGGCAGCACACTGTTGTAGTAAGGGGGTCCAAACTGCGAACTGAACTTGCTGTGTTTCTCAATATGGAGTCCCCAACAATCATGACCTCCCTTCTTTTTGCTGTCTGGTCACCACTGTCAATGGGGTCCTGGATGTTGTTCCTTTCATTCTCTTGTTGTTGGTTCTGCTCATCACAATTCTGAAGTGACTCAAATCTGTTGGTTGTTTTGATTTCTGGTGGTTGTGTTTGACGAAGTTTCTTTTTTTCCCTGCTTCTGCCTACCTGAACCCAGCTGTTCTGACCTTCTATCTCCCTGGTGGCTTTCAGTCTGTTAGGGGTGATGCAGACTTCCATGAATTGTGGGTGTGCCAGTTCCTCAAGATCCTGTTGCTGTCTCACTTCTTCCAGCTCCATTTCTAGCATGCTTACTAGTTGATGCAAATCCTGGATCGCGCGGCACTTTACGCACACTTGGTTTAGCTCCGCTGGGTTTTCTCGGATTTCCCACATCAAGCAGGTGTCACAGATTACTGGCTTGAAGACCATGTTGAGGGTTTTTTTTTTTTTTGAAGTTTAGTTTCTTCTGCAGCTGTCAACCTGCTTTCAAACTGCTTCGAAACTGCTCTGTACTTTTCCACGCCTGTACTTCTTCCACTTGCTGTCGCTGGGAAGACTGCCTCGTTTAACTGCGTTGTTCTGCTGTGCTGTTGGCTCCTCCCCTCGCCCGTGTCTCAAAACGGCGCTGAATTTGAATCAGCTGCTCCGAGTTTCAGCTTGTTTGTTATCAGAAAAACACACGCGGCTGTGTTTCCCCAATGTCCTCTGTTTTCTGATTAAAGCAATTCAAGATGCAATTTCTCCTTTCTGCTTCGAAACTGCTCTGTACTTTTCCACGCTGTACTTCTCCCACTTGCTGTCGCTTCCACTCGCTGTCGCTGGGAAGACTCAGACGTTTTCTGAGGTCCCCGAGGTACAGGAAGACCTTTAGTGTCCTTAACCTCCACGCAGCATTTGAGAACATCCTGGGTGAAAACGAGGAACTTGAAAAGTTTGAGAAATACATCTCATTTTGAAGAGACAAGAACCAAGACAAAAAATTGAACTTGTGTCTCTGTAGAAATCTGTATAGACCTCTAAAATGGACCAGCTTCAGCTTCATAACTCAACGAAATGAAGGTCTGATTCAGCTTGGAGAGCCATTTGGGTTCTTTCCAAGATAAAGAGTTGTGTGTTCCCAGAAGGACTCCACTCGATTAAGGTTGCACTGAGAAAGGGGTAAAACATATCGGTACTACAGAAAACTTGTTGGAGGCCACTCGAAAGTTATCATCTGCTGCCACAATCAGAGGTTTAGCACATTGAAATGTGGATGGCACAGAAAGTTAAGCTAGACTAACCACAGAACAATAGATGGCCTGATGTATTTTAAAATGTATTCTCTGGTCAAATGTTCTGGATCTTAAACTTAATATATTTAAATATATTTATATATATAATTGTTCATGATAATGCCCTAGATTCTGTGTGTTTTGGTATTATACTAACATACATGTATACAAAGGCAAAGACAATAAATAACAAAATGCATTACAGACAAAAAACTGTTTTATTAAATATATGCAATATTAGTTCACAATATGTACATCATGGTATTCATTTAACTTTTTACATCATTATAGAGGGAGGTAAAACTAGGAAGGGCTGGGATATTATCAGTTACGGTTCCTTTTCCCATGTGACTCCAACAGTATCTCTCATATTCAGATTCAATGATGCTGTAAATCACATCTAGTACCATTGTATTCTTATTAACATATATACATAGATGCATTTCCTGAGAATCTATGCTTCCTAGCCACTACTAAGCATTTCCAAAGTGGAGTTTATTGCAGGGCATTCCAGAGCATTAATACCAAGTGCAAAACAATCCAGGGTTGTATAATAACCCATACAAATGGAAAACTTAGTACTAACTTTAAAATATCACGGAACCCTCCAAGATGTATTATGTAATGCTTGTGCTTCAGTAAGTATCTACAGTACCGCCACTGCTTAATTTGTAAAGGAAGAGGTGCTGGGGCGCAAGCAATGACAATAATACTGTTCTTCAGATCTGCACATTCAAAATCATAACATTTTTATCTGAAAGAGTAATGAACTAGAGATACAAAGTTTACAATCACGTATTCCACATCATATACAAAGTATTACGATAAGAAATACTGTCATGAAACCCAGAAACATTTTTCCGCTGACTGCTTTTTCGCCTTTCCAGCAGTGTTGCCAGGTCAAGCCAGAAAAATACGCCCAGTCAACTTTTAAAACAAGCCCAACCCACATCGAATGGCAGATTGCAAGCCTTCAAGAACATTGCTGTGTGTTTTAAACACTAATAACTTTGAACACTAAAAGTTAAGTTACTGTACTACTGTAAAATGCTACAGCACAACATATATTACAATGATGCCATATTGAAAACAAATAGGTCGCTAGTTTATTATTGCTAGCTATATATAAACTTTAAATATTGCACCTTTCATACCAAGAAACTATTTCCTACCTGTAAAGCATGAAAAATAGAAAGCCTGGTTGTCCTCACTGTCTTCAGGCCCGGATGCCTCTGCTGCCTCACTGTGGTACATGTTCACTTTGAAACGCTGTAGCACGTTGATGTACATAACAGACTTTCAGTGTGCAGGCCAGAGACTCCTTACATACCATGGTCCTTGTGGTTGGACTTCAACATGTTCATCTGAGAGAACATTTGTTGCACATTAGCATTGCCAGAGGCATAGCCAGTAGGGAGACTGCAAACAGCACCGTTCAGCACTATTCACCTTTAGCAGCTGTCAGTCGTAAACCTTTCCCCAGGACTGCTGCATTTATGTAATCCTTGGTCTTCCACTGCTGGAAGTTGATGGCTTGATACTGAAAATCCACGATGCCCAAGTCACTTTAACCATCCTCACAGACACAAGAAGAGGTTTGGCCTGTGAGAGAGTAACTGGTGGACTAAATGCTGACATGGATTTCCACAGACTAATATTTGCTGGAAGCCTTAATTGTACTTTTTAAGTTGCTTCTAGATTTGTTTCCTGTGCACTATCAAGGTTTACATCTGCCAAAGCAACACTAAAAATGGCAGATGTGCAGGGTGCAATAATGTTGTTTATCAATGCCGTACACTGTGTACGATGCAGGCTCACTTCTTTCTCAAAACCTGATCCAACAAGCTCTCCCAGGTGATCAACAGAACTAACTTCCGTGTGGCAAGCAACGTAACAGGCCAGTTTAAGCTGTTTGGCGCATGGCTGTGCAAGATTTAGACACAGTAAATCCAATCTGTTAGGTGCATGGATGAAAACGGCTGTGCATTTTTCTTGTGTTTGTCTGTGCTGATGTGCTGTACAAGGTCAACGTGGTGTGCACGTATTTCACATTTACAGTACCTGCATGTGACTGGCTGATGTCTCCTACCATTGGTTTAATACAATCCTTTAGGTTATTCTGTTGCTCCCACTCTTACAGTACTTTTTGCAGTATTTAGCCCACATAGTTGGCATATTAGAAATTGAAATAGCCTTAGCTTCCAATACTTTACAACCAACTACACGACACAAACTGTACTAAGCATTCAACGGGTAGGCGAAATGGCAGTCCCAAGTGGGACAAGAAAGCAGCAACGAGCTTGTGGAAAATAGATCAAATGCAGTGATTGACTATTCACCAGTCTATCTTAACACATACAGTGCCTATAGAAAATATGCATCCTGTTTCAAAATTTTCACTTTTTGTTGCCTTATAGCCTGGAATTAAAATGCATTAAAATATTTTTTTTTCCATTTATCTACACATCCTACCCCACAACTTCCAAGTGAAAAAATATTCTAGAAATTTGTAGAAAATTAATTAAAAATAAAAACTGAAATAGCTTTGTTGGATAAGTGTCCACCCCCCTTGTAATAGAAATCCTAAATTAGCTCAGGCGTAACCAATCGCCTTCAAAATCACACACCAAGTTAAGTGGCCTCCACCTGTATTAAATTGTAGTGATTCACATGATTTCAGGATAAATTCAGCAGTTCATTTAGGTTCCCTCTGCTGGGTAGTGCATTTCAAAGCAAAGACTCAACCATGAGCACCAAGGCACTTTCAAAAGAACTCCGGGACAAAGTTGTTGAAAGGCACATATCAGGGGATGGGTATAAAAAAATATCAAAAGGCCTTGAACATCCCCTGGAGCACGGTCAAGACGATTACTGGAAGTGGAAGGTGTATGGCACCACCAAGACCCTGCCTAGATCAGGCCATCCCTCCAAACTGGATGAACGAGCAAGAAGGTGACTGATCAGAGAGGCTACCAAGAGGCCAATGGCAACTTTACAAGAGCTACAGGCTTTTATGGACAAGACTGGTCAAAGTGTGCATGTGACAACAATATTACAAGCACCCCACAAATCTGGCCTGTATTGTAGGATGGCAAGAAGGAAGCCATTACTCAAGAAAGCCCACCTTGAATCCCATTTGAAGTATGCAAAAAAACACTCAGGAGATTCTGTAGCCATGTGGCAAAAAGTTTTGTGGTCTGACAAAACTAAAATTGAACTTTTTGGCCTAAACGCAAAGCGTTTTGTTTGGCGCAAACCCAACACAGCGCATCACCCAAAGAACACCATCCCTACTGTGAAGCATGGTGGTGGCAGCATCATGTTATGGGGATGTTTCTCATCGGCAGGGACTGGGGCACTTGTCAGGATAGAAGAGAAAATGAATGGAGCAAAATACAGAGAAGTCCTTGAGGAAAACCTGCTACCCTCTGCAAGAAAGCTGAAACTGGGACAGAAGTTCACCTTTCAGCATGACAACAACCCAAAGCACACAGCCAAAGCTACATTGGAGTGGCTAAGGAACAAATAGGTAAATGTCCTTGAGCGGCCCAGTCAGAGCCCTGACCTAAATCCAATCGAAAATTTGTGGCATGAGATTGCTGTCCATCAACGCGGCCCAAGGAACTTGAAAGAGCTTGAACAGTTTTGTAAAGAAGAATGGTAAAATATTGCAAAATCTAGGTGTGCAAAGTTGGTAGAGACCTATCTCAACAGATTTACAGATGTAATTGCTGACAAAGGTGCTTCCACCAAGTATTAACTCGGGGGGGGGGGGGTGGAGACTTATCCAATTATGATCTTTCAGTTTAGTATTTTTAATATATCATTTTTTTTCTCAACAAAAACTTTTTTCCCCTTAATAGTGTGGAGTATGCTGTGTAGAAAATGTAAATGTATGAAACTCTGAGGCACTATCACAACAAAATGTCTAAAAAGTTCAAGGGGGTGTAGACTTTCTATAGGCACTGTATACAAAAAAGCACGGGACCAAATGGATATCATTGGTTGAATATTATTTCAAAGAAACACAACTGGTATTTACTTTCCAGGGGAGATTTCTATTACTAATTCTATTACTGATTTCTAATTATAGCACCATCGAGAAGGAGTGTCTCGCAATAAAATGGGCAGTCGAGTCACTCCGGTACTACCTCCTGGGGCGACACTTCACCCTGGTTACAGATCATGCCCCCTTAGCATGGCTTCACCGGATGAAAGATAGCAACGCCAGAATCACACGGTGGTACTTGGCCTTGCAGCCCTATGCCTTCAGGGTAGTCCACTGAGCAGGAAAGCTGCATCAAAATGCAGACTTTTTCTCTCGGGAAGGCATGGGGGTGTAGGATTTTCGAATGAACCGGTGGTGTCATTCTGAGGGGAAGGATATGTAGCAGGGGGAGATCTGTGCTGACTCTGCTGGTGTGTTCACGGTGCTGCAGGAAGAGGGCGGCAGTCGTCCAACAACCGCCTGTGAACGAAACAGAGTATTTCAGAGTGAGACAGTGAGGGCGGGGAACCCTTGGGCAGACCCTGGAATATTATAGCCGAGCAGGCTAGTTAGCCGGCAGCGTAGGACGGTGATCCGGGTCGCACGGGCAGCGGCGACCGGGATATCGCTGCAAAGTGCAGCACCTCTTCTTTGTAGTTTTGTTACTGTTTTACTTTCCCTTTCTCTTTTTGCCTTCTATTCTTAAATTATTGTTTGAAGCACCTGCGAGTGCGCTTGCACCCTGAACTGTTTACCAACATTTGGTATTCCTGTGGTTCTGTTTACCATAGTTGGTAAGCAGACCACAGACCAACAGCGCCCTCAGCGGGCTAAAGAAACCAAACACCCTTGAAATAAAACTGGGCACCTGTGCAGTGTTGTCAAGTTCACCTGTCTGTCTCCTGAGTCAGTGAATTACCCACCACCCTTCCACAGACGGCAACACATAGTATGAGATTTTTTACTTTTATGAAGGTAGGTACACACTAAGCACTCAGTACTGTGTATCCACCTGTTTGTTCTGACAGTTTTTTATTCAGTTTTCAGAACTCATACCTAGAAATTTAGTTCAAAGATAATAAAAATGCTGCACCTACACAATCTGAGTATCTGTGGATTTTAAATATCAGTCCTAAAAGACTATAGACTGGGTTATCTACCAATAGTACCTCAATGATTTGTCTGAGGGTTATGGAAACACACATTCAGTAAAGTAAGCATTCAATGAGAAAAGATAGTATCTGCTTAGTCTATCAAATCTTCTCTTTCCTATCTGTGAAATAGTAATTTTCAAACACCTACACTAAGAGTATGTTGTTGAACTAATGTCAGAGGCCTCCCATATCTGGTACAATGTATACCTTTAACATGGTTTTAGATATTGTGGTACCAGTAAGTAACACACAGGACAGGACATGCTGACATAACCACTTTTTTTACAGTACTGTTATCCTTTCATTACTAGAATGACTGCTTGATGATTAACTCCGTTACAATAATGTTATGTTTCTTGTAAAACAACTGATAATCAGGTCATGTTATAACGGTGATCTTTCTGAAAATTGACATGGAGCACCACCTCAGTCATAATGAAACATACTCTCAGTGTAACATATGATTTGTTATCGAGGTGCATTCCCACACAACCTACACTCTACGAATTCGGGTTTGTTAAGGATTCCAAAGGCGAAGCTTCGTTCTTTTTGCTGTTATGTGACTAGACTTTGGAATAATCCTCCGCAGGTGATCAAGGACACTGATACTGTTGAAGCTTCGAAAAAACAACTAAAAATGTATCTCTATGTACAGATATTTCGTCATGGTTAGGTTTATGTCATTCTGCAAGATTTTTTTTTTTATATATATATATAATCTGTGCCATTTTTAACTGTATGCTTGTATATTTGTTGTTTTTGTTTTGTTTTGTTGAGTTATTGTTCTAAATTGAGATGCTTGCATTTAGGCACTATACAAAAGTATTATTATTATTATTATTATTATTATTATTATTATTATTATTATTATTATATGTGTTTTTCTATTTTCTGTTTTAGACAGCATCTTAAATTATGCAAAGCATCGCAGAACAACTAGTGCTGTGCCAGCCTCCAGCTTAAACTCTAGTGGAACTAATCTATATCCAAGAATACATTTTTTTAAATGTCCTAATGCTTAATCAAAAAAGCAGGATAAATTTAACTGTCTGACAGAGGCAGATACAATGTACCTCTATGCTAATTTGGTGGGTTTCAAACATTCTTTTGTTTGCTTCTCAGGGAGCATGTTTGTTATTCATAAAAAATCTGTGTTGTATACATTTTTATTGTGGTATACTGTAGTTATGGGTATATCTCACTTGTATTTATTCAATACATTCAGTCCTCCCTCCTTTCACCAAGCCCTTATGTCACCCTTGTATTCCACCAGCTATTCCTCTTGCATTGATGTGCATACATATAATATAATAAATATATATATATATATATATATATATATATATATATATATATATATACCCGTTATTCTGCTATAGCCGAACACATGAACACACACATCATTCACTGCACCAATCTGCCCTGCATGTTGTTTACAATGCAGAACACATGGTGTTAATATTGTACAGAACAATGAGCAATGTTTCTAATTGATTGGATTCTTGTTGCAGCCCTCACTGTTTTGCCAGTTTGGCCAGTCCCTACTTGGCGATGGACGCCTGTAAATTGTCACCATTCAAGCAAATTGTGATTTAAAACCTTGATTCTGTAAAACACATATAAGAAACATTTTGAACAAGACGGCATTTGGCCCATCAATGCTTGTCAGTTCCTAGTAGCCGGATTCTCTCAAAACCTGTTGATGTCTTAATGGCCAGTTTTCCAAACATGCTCCAAGTTCTATAAAAACCTATGTAGTTCCCTTAGTTAAATACATTTGTAATCACTCAAAGGAATACAATCATAAAGGGGTCTGGTGAAGGGTTGACGATATCATGTTTCCAACAGAAGCGCTCTACGCTATAATGCTAAAAAGGAAGATTTTACTACACAATGTTTTATAGGGCCTTTCCACCTTAAAACACTTTGTATCACACAAGGACACAGATACACATGCAGTTTACCTCTCTGGGAATAGATCAAAGTAACAGCAAGTAACAAACATAATGTTCCTAAGCAAAGTAACAGATTAGGAAGCTTTGGAAAACTCTGATTTGGGGAAAATATTCTAGATTATGATAATTATATTATCAGAAAGAACAGCATAAAAATGTTTCAGATTCTGGATGTGAATCCAAGTGTGTTGCTCTCTGTGCAACTTTTATCACACTGAGCTACCTAGCTGTCTGCAGTTCATCCCTCCTTCATGACATTTAGTATGTATAGCAATAATAGACAGATACAGAACACCACATAATAATGGTCCCAGCCCTTAGCAATACTGCCCTCTTCTGTACAATCTTATGAACAGACACATTATGCCTTTCTTAAAACACAAAAGCAATGACATGGTTAAGACAGTCCCAACATGCAGTATACACTGTATCAATTGTATGCCATTGATTTGTTTTTCTGAAACTCTTTATTGCCAACGCCCTTATTGTAGGTTCATACAGGTTCCCCGTTAATTAAATAATATTCATTATTGGTCCTTTTTTATTATTTTGTATAAAATCTTTGTGCAGTGCTTGTTTTTTATATCAGCAACTGTTCTGTGGTCAACATCTGCAAAGAAATTATATTTTTTGAGCAGTTATCCCAAGTTTTTTTTTTTTTGTACTTGCAAACGCAAGGCTGCTTTAACAATTGTCCGACCAGCTGCATCTCTGCCTTATGTGTTCCCTTGGAAAATAAGGGTTCCAACATTACCTGGGCAATTTTATGGAGAATTCAGTCACTTATTTTTGAGGACCACTGGTTGTAATATTTTGTGGCAATAGACAGGAGACCTGATCTTCTGCGTTATATCCAGTTTTATGAAGGTGAGGTAAAGCCCACTTTTTGCACCACAGTTTCCAACTACCTTCCCGTTCAGTGCTACTACAGAACAGTCTCTGCGTCAGTCAATTTTAGGGAGTTCTTCTTAACACGTCAGTTCCCTTGTAGTCCTCAGGAAACACATTTCATCCCTTAAACAAGATGTCCAGTCCCGTTTATAATCGAACATTAAAAAAAAATAAAAATAATGCTGGTCTACTTTCATAAAGTCTATTTTGAATGGGGTTTAAGCATTATACATGTTTATAGGAGTACTCAAGGATAGTTGTCCATTTGGTGCCACTTCATTCGCTTGGTCCTCTAGCAAACCTGACAGATCTGCATTGGGGATGCTGTCGTGGTAGCTGCTGAAGCTGATGTTGTCCTCTTTGAGTTCAATGGTCCAGAAGGGGGCATTGAGTTTGCGGTTCTGGTATTCGCGGTACATGTAGACGCCCCCCACAAAGCCCATGAGCACTGCCACCAGCACAATGATGACCGCCAGGATGATGATGTTGAACTGGGTCCAGGACACCTCGCTGACAGTGGCGTTCTCGCTGGCACTGGTCAGAGTGGGCAGGACGGCGTGGGTGGTGGGGCTGGTCAGCAGCGTGGTCAGGTTGGTAGTTGTCACGGTCGACATGGTGGTGGTTGACAGTGTTGTGGGGGTTTGTGTTGTCGGAGGAACAGTGGTTGGGATTACTAGAAGAGAAAATACAAAAGAATGTAATTTTGTGTTTTACAGCATGCCTATTTCAATCAATTAGGCACAACACAAACTAGGTCATTTTCTTTTAGTACAAAACCCAAAAAACTATAATTCTGTAAAAAGCGTAAAAATGATATATTTACTCCTATTGTTTTTACATATTATTTTGTTACCACTGTAAAGCTGTATCCATTTTTCTAGTCAATGCAATGTCGCCTCATCACTGCAACTCATTTACCAATCAAAGGGACTAAACAGGCAACCTTGTTCATAACAACAGATGGTTGAGGACCAATGTTGAAGCTCGTCTATCAAGAAATCACAAACACATGGCAGCACTATTACTCCATCTTACATTGCTCTTCCATGAATGGAGAGCTGGTTTATTCAAATACCAGTGGCACACTGCTGCTTTGTCCAGAGGTAAATGCTTCACAATTAAAGGCGCAACTACACATGAATCTAAATCATAACCTTAAACTGACCAGAAACCACCTTTGTAACAGGATTCTTTGTAGAATGCAATGTTCTAAATGGAATGATTATAACCATGTGGTCATTTTAACTTGACAAGGAAATCAATAGACTAACTCAACTAGAAACCAGTACAAATACCTTACAAATCACTTACTGTACTTTTTAAAAACTTTACTGTGTATGTGAACCAAACAGATTAGTAATGAAACAAGGACATTTACTTTCTCATGTCTTTAAAATATGACAGCATGTCACTGGCAAAACTTACAAGAAAGTCAAGTAGACAAACATTACGGCTACTGCCTTCTTTAGTATTTCATTGAAACATAAGCCTTTAAGTTTAAATTTTATCAAAAGAGAAAATACTATTTCATTAGTTGAGAATTGGGTGGAATGGTGGAATAATTAACTATATAATTCAAATAAAATATGATTTCTTTTTGACCTATACACTTAGTAGAAGTGTAGCATCAAATGCCACTCTTTTTAAATACACAAGAATATGCATTTTACAATGTTAATGATTTTGTCAGTAACTCCCTTTTCTTTGCGCCACATAAGCAGGCACAATAAAATAAACATTCCTCCCTGTGGGGCTCGATCAGTTATGATTACCATCAGCAATTTGTAGATTTTGTCTCGTACAATTTGCTCTGAACAGCTGCAGGGAGAACAATGCAAGCAACAACTGTCTATTTGAATCTAAAACAAAAACACATTGGAAATGTGAAAAACGCTGAAGTTATCAAAAGTGTAAAACCTACAGGAGCCAGGGTTGCCCCAATTGTTTCTTCTAACTTATATCAAAAACACAACTGTAAAAGCAGTGGGGGTCAAGGTTGCCTCAACTGTTTCTACTAACTTGGCCCCCATCAGTTTTACAGTTGTGCCTGTTTGCTTTGTGCTGGGCAAGGCTGCCCCAGTGGTTTCTTGAAACTTGGCTTATGTTTTTGATATCTCCACTTTAAATGGCTGGGCACTTTTGATAACTTGGTGTTTGTTTTTGTTTCAGATAGCACTTCTTTTTTTTTTTACTTAATGGATAATAACACACACACATGCACATTACTGCAATAGCAACCTATTGTTCATCCTATATTGAGGCAATGTATTGCTGTTTGGATAGGATAAATGTAAATAGTAACTCAGTCTGTTGAACGCTATACAGAAGTGAATCTGTATACATAGTGGTTATGTAGTTGGAGCGAGTATGACTAGTTAGGGTTCAAATCCTGCCATTGATTTGGGCGAGTCTAGTTTCGTCCAAAGTTTCAACATCGATGCTGAGCGAATCTAGTTTTGCCTATGCTAATTATTTGGCGAGTCTAGTTTTGCATTTCTACACTTCCCCTGCCAGCTTCCAAGTGCGTGCCAGGGTATGTGCCTCGCCTCCACTTCTGACAACAATGCAGTGACGGTGTGCTGGTTTCCAGCATCAACAAATACACGACCCAAACTAGAAATACAGTCTGGTTCAATATGTTCTTATAGGGTTCAGTCCCAACCTGCCAGGTTAAAGGACCTTGAATTGTAAGAACTTTAATAAACAAGGTACCATGAATGTACTCTGCCAATATAACCACTATAACCACTGCTATAACCACTTTCTGTAAATAAACCGGTTTCATGTTTTCCGACATTTTCAGCAAAACTCAACAACGGAATAAAAACAATGCAGTTACAGCCATTATGGTTCTTTATCCACACACAATACATACTATTTGTAGGATAATAAGAACATAAGAAAGTTTACAAACAAGAGGAGGCCATTCGGCCCATCTTGCTCATTTAGTTGTTAGTAGCTTATTGATCCCAGAATCTCATCAAGCAGCTTCTTGAAGGATCCCAAGGTGTCAGCTTCAACAACATTACTGGGGAGTTGATTCCAGACCCTCACGATTCTCTGTGTAAAAAAGTGCCTCCTATTTTCTGTTCTGAATGCCCAATCTCCATTTGTGACCCCTGGTCCTTGTTTCTTTTTTCAGGTCGAAAAAGTCCCTTGGGTCGACATTGTCAATACCTTTTAGAATTTTGAATGCTTGAATTAGGTCGTCACATAGTCTTCTTTGTTCAAGACTGAATAGATTAAATTATTTTAGCCTGTCTGCATAGGACATGCTTTTTAAACCCGGAATAATTCGGGTTGCTCTTCTTTGCACTCTTTCTAGAGCAGCAATATCTTTTTTATAGCGAGGTGACCAGAACTGAACACAATATTCAAGATGAGGTCTTAATAATGCATTGTACAGTTTTAACATTACTTCCCTTGATTTAAATTAAACACTTTTCACAATGTATCCGAGCATCTTGTTGGCCTTTTTTATAGCTTCCCCACATTATCTAGATGAAGACATTTCTGAGTCAACAAAAACTCCTAGGTCTTTTTCATAGATTCCTTCTTTAATTTCAGTATCTCCCATACGATATTTATAATGCACATTTTTATTTCCTGCGTGCAGTACCTTACACTTTTCTCTATTAAATGTCATTTGCCATTTGACCTTTGCTGCTAATACAAGGTTGACACTATTATTCTCCTTGTTGAATAATTTCAACAGAAAACAACCACCCTTACAGTTTTTACTGCAGTCCTCTCCGCCGTATCCCTCCACACATTTCTCGCAGTGCTTGCCAGCAGTGTTATTGGAACAGTTCAGGCACTGGCCAGTGTCAGGGTCACAGATGCGTGGTGATGTCCTGGGGTCCTCATTCCCATTGCATTCACACAGCATGCAGATGCTGTCTGAGTTGTAATACCCATCCTTGCACTTGTCACAGTGAGGTCCTCTGTACTGAAGCAGGCACTGGTCGCACACAGGCTGTCCATTGGTGTCTGTAACAAAAGTAACCGGCACAAGTCATTAGACTACACAGTTTATTACTGTAACCCGAACTAACATTATATCCTCATTAACCTTTATACACAACGTATTCAGAACTTAGTAGCAGTGACAAAATTTAGTATACTATACAAGTGTTTTCCCACTAATATACAGCAATATATATTTTTTTCATATAGAAAATGAAATGTGGGGTATGTATCTCTGTAATAGAAAAAACAGTTAGTATCTAAATAAAATGTTGTGACAGATAATGTACAAAACGAGAGGAGACAATTCTGCCCACCTACGCTTGTCCAGTTCCTAATAGCTTATTGATCTCAAAACTTTATGAAGATGGGTTTAAAGGATCAAAGTGATTCTGCCTCAACAACATGACTGGATATCCCAGTCCATACTGTTATCACTGGAGAAGTGGCTTCTTTCCTCTGTCTTAAGTCTATACCTACTTAACTTCCAACTGTGTCCTCTGGATAAGAACATACAGAAAAAAAATCCCTCTGACATACAGGCTATATATGGATATAGATATCTATCTATCTATCAATTAAAGTTTAGTCATGCCTGTGGGTGTTGATTGATTTAAAAAAAAAAAAAGGATGATCGATTAATATAGTCTACCGCCGTGTTGTAGCAAAAAGCAGTGCGTGAGAAAGAAATCTAGAAAGATGGCAGAGAGTACTTAAAAAAACAGTGGCAAGCTGGTTGCAGGAGATATACCCAGCATATTGCCACAGCTCAGAACGGTGTGTTTGCTTTTCAGAGGTTACTATGGAGGTGCCGAGACCTGACTGGAAAATATTTTTTTCTGACTTCCTGGCGAAAGCTCCATGGTAATTGGATGAATGACCAGGCAGGGATCACGTTAATGTGACCAAACCCCAGACCTTGTGTCACTTCAGACCTACTGTAGATTAACAATAAACTGCAGCAACAATAATACACATTGGAACACCACACTGCAGTAAAATCACACTGTAACTGCAATTTAACGTTACATTTAAGAGAATCCTTTTTAAAAAGTTCTAACTTCAGTGAAGAATGAGGAATATGTTAAACCCTTGCTCTCAACTCTAAAAACAACTTACATTTATGTTTCATGTTCATGATTTTTTTTAATGTTTTTTTTGGTGTTAATGAAGATTGTATTATAATTAAAGAGGTTTATGAACAAAACATAAGAGGCATTTTGAGACCTTGTGAAATGAACCGTATGTCTTGTCCATTAAAACCTGTTTAAACTGACATAAAGGGCTGCTGAGTTATGTTAAAGTCACTTTTTTCTCTTACAATTATGCATCATAGATTTCAAAGACTATGTAGATACAAACAATCAGCATTGTTTTACTATTTTGCTAGAATTACTGAGTTGCACGCTTTGCATTAACATGTCTAGTACAATGTGGAAAATGCAGCAGTCACGTAAGGAACACCTCCACAGCAGTGGCGTAGTTTATAATGAAAATAAAACCAAAGTCACCTCAAAAAAGCAAGGAAATTCATTGCAGAAAAAACCCCTACATTAATGCAGCAGTTAGGGTTGAACTCACTGCCACACAAGCAGCCGCAGTCCTCGGGCTACACAAAGGGCCTCATTTAGGAAGGAGCACTAAATTTGGAGTTAGCACGCACGTAAAGTAGTGAGCTTAACATGTGCGATAAATTTAAATTTACTGCCCCATTTACCAACAGAGAACACAATAATTTAAGTGCACCGTATTTGGCTAATTTTACATACCATACTGTGCACGCTGCATGTGTTGTGAGTGATAATTTAACGTGAGGGATAATGTCAGAGACTTACCATTGACCACTGTGATATCAAAAGCCTCAGCAGTGCTGGCGTATCTATTGGTCAGTAGCTTATTGCCAAGGTTCCTTACATTGATCGAAAATGAGTGATCAACAGATACAACCCTGAGCAGGCAACGTAAACTGAAACAGCACTGCTTACCTTTTACTTTTACCATGCATTCCTTGTCTGATCTAAAATAATGCATTGTACTGTACCGTTTTGGAATTCTTCAGAACAACCCACTTTAATATAACATGCGTATTCAACATGTACAATCTGCATTGTATGAGTGACATTACCATCAAGCCAATCAGAGCTCACAGAGGTAGTTAAATAGCCAATCAAACAGCTCCCATGCACAGAGCACACATGATTTTGATTAGAGTAGTGAAGCAAAGACTTGTTTTAACTATTTATTTTACTGTGTGTAAAATTTAAAATCAGTCGCAAAAAACAGTTGGAGATGTCACGGAAGCGAAAGGTGGAGGCGGAATACAGAAGATTCCAAAATCATTAGCCAGATGATTTGTCATTTGTGATTTTTTCAATGAATAATTTTGACAGCAAGGCAATGTATGTTGCAGTTCTGAAAGATTACAGCATACAATGTCACTATGACATGCTGCACAAAGCAACATATTTTGAGTTTACTGGAAATGAAAGAAGCTGTGGAGTCAACGAAAAGTTTATCTGAAAAGCGCCATGAACAACACAACCACAGGAAAGGATTTTTTGGATTAAAGATGCCATGAAAAGTGCAACTGGGATTACAACAGAAGGTGCACCATATATGACTGGACAAGAGAGTGGACTGGCTAGCTGGAAAAAATTACAGAGAGAAATGCAGAAGACCACTTTTCTTACACTGGATTCTGCATCACAGGCATTATGTGGAATAGTTGCACAATTAGAGCACGTAATGAGCATTGTTATCAAGTGTGTGAGAAAAGAAGCACCAAGAGTCCGGACAGAAGTCATAGTGCCCCCGTTTACTATTCCACATTTTCACAGCTCAGTATCTTTTTCTTTTTCAGTGTTTTGGAATATATGTTAAGTATTGAGACTTAGCATTATACACTGACTATTCTTATTTATTTTTTTTATCTGTTTGAGATTTCCTTTGAAATAAAATAGGTCTTCTATTTCCCATTATATTACATTTCAGATATTGAAGGTTTTTCTCAGTGCTCTAGGGAAGTTGACCCACCAGTGCTACGCCTTCAAATTAAACAGATTTTCCACTTGCTGTCAGAGCACAGAGCTAGACCCCATCCTGTCCAGTGGTGAGTATCCTGGATTACCCCTGGTCCCTCCCAGTCGGGCCTGAGGTTGATTACCTTCAAAGTGTACTTAGCAGGCGTGAGCTGGAAATATAGTTGTATTTTTGTAAAGTTGATCCGGTTCTGCAGCCTGAAGTGGGTGTGGATGTGCTGAAGTGGTTTTAGGAAAGGGAGATTGTGTCTAACTAACTTGCTTGATTTTTTTGAGGATGCAACATCGATAATGGATAATTGCAAAGCATATGACATGGTTTATTTAGATTTCCAGAAAGCTTTTGACAAAGTCCCGCACAAAAGATTAATTCTCAAACTGAACGCAGTTGGGATTCAAGGAAACGCATGTACATGGATTAGGGAGTGGTTAACATGTAGAAAACAGAAAGTACTGATTAGAGAAAAACCTCAGAATGGAGTGTGGTAACCAGTGGTGTACCACAGGGATCAGTATTAGGTCCTCTGCTATTCCTAATCTACATTAATGATTTAGATTCTGGTATAGTAAGCAAACTTGTTAAATTTGCAGACTACACAAAAATAGGAGGAGTGGCAAACACTGTTGCAGCAGCAAAGGTCATTCAAAATGATTTAGACAAGATTCAAAACTGGGCAGACACATGGCAAATGACATTTAATAGAGAAAAGTGTAAGGTACTGCACGCAGGAAATAAAAATGTACATTATAAATATCATATGGGAGATACTGAAATTGGAGAAGGAATCTATGAAAAAGACCTAGGAGTTTTTGTTGACTCAGAAATGTCTTTATCTAGACAATGTGGGGAAGCTATAAAAAAGGTTAACAAGATGCTCGGATACATTGTGAAAAGTGTTGAATTTAAATCAAGGGAAGTAATGTTAAAACTGTACAATGCACTAGTAAGACCTCATCTTGAATAGTGCGTTCAGTTCTGGTCACCTCGCTATAAAAAAGATATTGCTGCCCTAGAAAGAGTGCAAAGAAGAGCGACCAGAATTATTCCAGGCTTAAAAGGCATGTCATATGCAGACAGGCTAAAAGAATTGAATCTGTTCACTCTTGAACAAAGAAGACTACGCGGCGACCTAATTCAAGCATTCAAAATTCTAAAAGGTATTGACAGTGTCGACCCAAGGGACTTTTTCGACCTGAAAAAAGAAACAAGGACCAGGGGTCACAAATGGAGATTAGACAAAGGGGCATTCAGAACAGAAAATAGGAGGCACTTTTTTACACAGAGAATTGTGAGGGTCTGGAATCAACTCCCCAGTAATGTTGTTGAAGCTGACACCCTGGGATCCTTCAAGAAGCTGCTTGATGAGATTTTGGGATCAATAAGCTACTAACAACCAAACGAGCAAGATGGGCCGAATGGCCTCCTCTCGTTTGTAAACTTTCTTATGTTCTTATGTTCCCTGACTAACGTGCAGGACAGATAAGCTGTTTACCTGGCATAAAATCCCAAAACACTCAGTATTACAAACAAAAGGTTCACACAGCAACTTTTCACACAGAATATGACGCACAGTCGGGCTCTTCACACAGCAGCAGCCCTGAATGAACTAACTCTGGGGTTATATGCCCCAGAGAAACAGATATAGGAAGCTGGCTCTAATTTAACAATAATGAGGCCAACTGCCAAAACAATTAACAACGACTAATTAAACAGATAACACAAATTAAACAACTTAAGCTGGCAGGGAGGCTTTTAACCCTGTCCCTGTCACACAAAAACACATATTAACACTTGCAGGGCCCCTGCCTTGCCATGATATATTATATATATCGAGCAGCAAAATAAATTTATTACTATTATAACACATTTATTTTAGAAAAAATGATAGAAATATTATAGTGTATATATAAAAAAATTTTTTTTATTCGATAATATTTTAATCTGTAACTGTTTGTTCTTTTACAAACACAAAAAAGAAAAAATTAGTGAGCTAGTAAGATAAGAGACGCGTACTGTGCGAACTCACTGATCACCTAATATACGTGAATCGTGTTGACTAATCACTGGATATCAAGTGACCGTCGTGTCACCTACCTCACTAAATTGACAACTTAAGCTTCGAACTTATTTTCAAAATCACAGAACCCCCCCCCCCCCCCCCCCCCCCCCCGCCCCCCCAGCGGCATGTTGGAGGCTGGACTAGAGCAGCGTACTGTGGCTCGCTGTCTTGGGTGCTCACAGCCAGTAATTTCAAACCTGGCAAGACGGTATAACCAGACACACTCTGTCAATGACAGGCCACCAACCGGGAGACAAAGAGACACAACACGCCCAAGATCGACAGATCATTTGCAGCATCTTCATGATGTCAATTGTTAAATCAGCACAATAAAAAGTCACTGCACCTGCTCTAAAACAGAGTTTGTCATTTTTCAAACACATCTAGTGAATTTTATCCAAAGTGATAAGTTTCTTTTGATGCTCAAATATGTGATACGTTTCTTTTGATGCTCAGTATATATATTTTGATGTTCAGTTGCCGGTCCAATCCCAGCTCTGCCACTGATTCACTGTATGTGACTCTGAGCAGGTCACTTAACCTCCTTGTGCATCCGTCCGTTGGATGAGATGTAAAGAGACCGGTGCGGCTCTCCTTCGGTCCTATTGCTTGTGACTCTGCAGCAGCAGTTGTGATGCATTGTTCACACCTAGTCTCTGTAAGTCATTTTGGATAAAAGTGTCTGCTAAATGACAAATTCATAATAATAATAATAATAAAATCAATCTCTAACACAAACTGACAGTGCTTTCATTTTGATTTATGTTTCCAGAGCTGCCCAAACATGTAAATGCATTGTGGAGATCTGTTCTATCATGTGACTAAAGCCCTACTTAGCAGAGAAGTCCCAAGCACCAGCCCACTTTCTTGGGTGCTGGACATTGCCTACTGCAGGAGTGTCAAACACAAAAGCCAAAGGCAATACACAATTTTATCTGGCACTTCACACACATGGGATGATTGGTTTTCAAAGCTGGCTCAAGCAGACGTACTGTTTTTTTTTTTGTGTCTTGCTTATATTGTCCACAAGTAGAAGATGCACACAGTAACCAAAAGCTGCTAAAAGGCTTTGCTAAATCAAGCCACCCACCCCTTCTAGTTCACCTTGAGCAGGTCGTTCTTTATTCCTTCTGCTGGTTCATTAAGTTATTGTCAGTCTATTGTACAATATTAACAGACCATGAACACAGACACAGAAACAGATTCTCCTTGTATAAAACTTTAACGCCATTCACTATTTTTAGAAACGAATGTGATGAAGGTAGCTACATGTGGTACAGCAAAATTAGGTGTTAATTTTTCACGCTGTGTTAATCTGAATACATAAGCCAATAGGTACCACCTGTGCCACTGGACAGCTGTATCGTCCTCACCGGAGACGAGCGCTGGCACTGTGGCCAGGCTGGAGTCACACAATGCCTGTTGCCAGAGCCAGGGAAGTTCTGTACATGTCAGCACTGAATTGATTGTGACGAATCAAACTGCTGATGAGAACCGTTCAGCTTTGAAGAATGCTCTCTGGTGATTGATGGGGTCTGGGAAATTCAACAGAGAGAGTGCAAATACCAAAGGGCAGGTGATCTGGGACAATGTGATTCTGCAGAGTGTATGGATTCTCAGTTTCCTGCTCAAGCTCTCACATATCAATCATGGTTATTTTCTATCTGGTCTTTGGGTTTACTGCACAGCCACATTGTTAATGAGAAAACGAACCAACAGCAACTAGAGGACAAACAAATCCTGAAGCAACAGCAGTGGTTTGACTAAAAACAGGGGTAATTAACAGTGTAAATCATTTTAATGAAATGAAATGCAATTTAATATTAAAATGTTGATGAGGACCCATAATGCTGCACCACAGACCACACAACACCTGTGGGAAAGGGCTGGCAGGCTTATTGCTAAAACAGACATTCACTGGACATTATGTATCAATATTAACAATGTGCAAACAATATTAGCTTCAAAAGAATGTGCTTATTCTAGCTAGATTCCATACTGTACAAGACACACAGCAGTTTACATTGTCTCTGCTCAAGTGTTCGAGTATAAAAAAAAAAAAACGTTTTTGTAACTTTTAAAAAAAAATCTGTTTTCCTCTACACTTCTGCATTTGTTGAAAGAAATGTCTTTTGTTGAAAATTGCTTTTTGATTTTGTTTTAAATTGGATCCTTAGTTTTGTTTTTCAGAAGCATAACCTGTTTTTGGACTTGTTCAGCACACTTTATTGGAGTCTGGATTTTGAAATCATTTTACATAGCATTTTATTTGCACCGTTGTTAACTAATTGTATTTTGTTTGTTTTTAGCAGTAGATTTCCATTTACAGTACGTAATCTAGTAATTAGAAAAAACCGTCTCTTTTCCTGTATATTATGATGTCAGATGGTGGTACGCGGTAGACTGGATTATTTTGAAACACTGCTCTCTAGAGCATATGTTGCCCTAAACACACTGGTGTAGTCTAATCATGTTTTAAACTTTGGAACTGTAATGTGTTTCAATGACCACTAGGTGGTGAAATAGCTTCATATTTGTCAAACCAACCAGCTAAAACTGTACAACTTTGCTTACTTCTCTGGAGACCAGGAGATGATATTTAAACATGAATGAAACTGAAAGTCAGTAACTCTGCTTTCATTATCACTTGAAAACTAATTAGTTTTAATTACTATATGCAACACAATATACTCATGCAACTAATTGAAAGTTGAAAATGAATTAACTATTTGCAAAACGCAAAAGTGCATGTACTGAAAGCTGTGCTAAACCAAGGGAAGAATGAGTCAGAAAACAGCTGTAAGGATACAAATACACAACATCTACACCACAGACCACAACCCATTACACAGGACAGTACAGTAGACTTAGCATTTATTATTAATAACTATCTGAAGTGATTTCATGAATGTACTGTACTGTATATCATATGGTTACAAAAACTATGAAAGCAACCCAACACCTTAAAGATTTACTGTTATACAAAATATATCTTCTGAATCCTTACAAAAATATTTATAAAGCAAAAGATAGAAATATTCCAATATTCTCAAATACTGTACCTAAAAACTACAAGTCTAATCGACTGTCCACTGGCTTATAGCGGTTATTATTGTGTATCTCTGTTGTGGAACAAACATCATTCCCTTTGTTTGGCATAGCTAGAAGCAGTTGACTCAACAGCCCTTCGCCCTTGCAGTCCTCTGCACAAAGCACTGCATGGAGATACAATCTCTTTTAAGAAGCCCTGGCAGGTTAAGAGCAGCACTGCTGGGTGCTGAGGGGCACAATGTACATCCTCAGGGTTCAACCAGCCCAGGGCAGAAATCATTTTCATTTAGAAACAGACACGATTATGAAATGAGATCTTGGGGGTTAATGAAACATTCCACACTGTCTACTTCAAATTTTGCACCACAGTACATTGAGCTGGGTATGAACAAGCTCCTTTCTTATGTCCTTTGCTTTATTGTGTTTATAAATCTGTGTCTTATTTTTTGTTGTTGTGTTTAAATCATGCAGTTTAATATTACAGAAATTGAGGTAGGATTCTTAAAAGCAAAATTGAAGAAGCAGCTGTATGTATTCCTCTAAATCAGTTTAAAAACCACCCTTTCCCCTGCCTGTTGATAGAATTCCCCTAACAAACCAATGCTGAAAACAACTATTGAGTTATTCTGCAAACCACATCTGTTTGACATGCTCTGTTCTGTAGACATAGTTAATTATCATACATTGTATATCCAGCAAACATTAGAGCAGCATTATATCAGCTTAATGCTGATTTGTACAAAACATAGGAAACAATCAAGAGCCTTTCTATTATGAAGTGGGTTTAATACACTACAGGCATGCAGATCCCTTTTTTTAAATGTCCACTGTTTGTTATTTCTCCAAAATTTTGAATTTGTTTACAATTACAGTATACGCTTGTAACTTGCCTAGTCAATGATGTTCTTCAGGTGTGACAGCAGGATACTCCACACTTCATTAACATTCTTGTTGAAACTTATTGGGAAATTAGCAGATTGTGAGCTACAGCGACAGCAACTAAGAATTGCTTGTTCATGTATGTAAAAACATAAAGGAGAACACTTAATAAGTTGATCAATATTGAAAACTGAGGAGTGAGTTTATACAACAGGATTAAAAAAAAACATAGCAAATAAACAGGGAAGGGATTTTTCTTTTTCAAAGTGAATTAAGGTCAAGTAATTTTACAACTGCACATTCCCGATTTAACCCAAACCTTAATGCACAACGCCTGTGAAGACTGACCAAGTACTTCAGGGAAAGCAGCATACCATGACTACTACATTATCAAAGGTAACTTACATGAGCCAAGGCATGATTCCCACCAAACTAGGCTGGAAGGATTATGCTGCTTCACTCACTGTGGGTCAACCAAGGAAAGTCTCTGTCAATTACAGAACTCAGAACAAGGTTTGGGTAGCTCTCAGCTAGGTGATCTCATTCTCAAGTGGCAATGCAGTGCCAGTCAAAACAGAATTCCCCTTTTCACAAAGAAAATACATCACAAGTTCTATCACGGGTGGCTGAAAGAAAGGCTACCTTTCCTGAACTTCACTCCTTAATGAAACAAAGGCATTGTGAAGTGTATCCATCCGGACCAGCCCATCCACTCCCTAAAGCAAAGTTCCCACAGCTACCCCAGTGTCAGTCAATTATCAACCAGCTCTTACTCATCAAGTTCCACGCAGCCTCAACTGAGTGCTCAATACAACATGCCTTAAAGGCCAAATACATAGTGACCTGTGACAAAGTGGCCGCCCCTGTGTATATTTTCTGTTATGTTGTGTGTTTAATGTTGGTGTATAGTCATTGGTACACGGGATATAAACGAGTCTGTGTAACACAAGTGTTTAAAATGTATATTTGTATTTAGGCACGAGGATTGCACAGCACTTCACATGCAAGTGAAAAGTAATAATATGTGAGCACGGGGAATTGCACTTTATTAATTCACGTGCAGTTGTACCGAGACTCCAATTGAGTGATTGATTAGCAGTCGAGTCTTGGTACAGCTGCATAAAAACAGCATGTTTTCACCCACTCGGGGTTGGGTGTTCGGTGAGTGGAGAACGGGAGAGGGAGGAGGATAAACTATTTACAACAACTGCTATTGTGTGCTGGTGTCTGTCCGTGCACCGTTTTGTTAAGTCTAGTCCGTTTTTGTTTGTCTCTTATTTTGGCTTAGAATGCCATGTTTCTGTTTTCTGTTTGTTTAAACCCTTTTATTTACAATAAACTGGCGCAAGCAAGCGCCATCATCATTTCACATCATCTGTCTTTGTGCATTTCATTCCTTCCTGGTTCTGACACCGCCCACTTCGGCCGTCTCTGTGACATGACCTCGTGGTTGACCTATACCCATTTATAGCATAATGCTACAACGAGGAAACAATTCATTGATCTCACAGATAAACCAGGGTGCTGTAACCAGACAGCATTTTTAGTGAGATGTTGCATGTACAACATCACACTGTACTATAATGTAAAAGGCTCAATATGGAAAGTATGTCAGACAATTACAGTATATTAATGCACACAACTATATAATCTGCACAATGTACAGCTAGGCCAAAAGTTTTGCCTCACCCTATAGAATTAACAAATATTGCTTCATATAGTCCAATGAAACCTGCCCAATAATGTTATGTTAACATATTGAATTACATCCCGCTTTGTATATTTTTTGTATACTTCACGAAAAATGAAAAAAAATTGTAATATGTGACATTTCAACATCTAACATGAAATACTGTACTATTAGACTATTCTACTATTCTGGTAGACTTTTGCAATATCATTGTGTAGTTTAATTGTTAAATAAAAATATCTAAATTATGATCATAGTTTTTTTTATTTAATTTTTTTTATTAATTAATTATGTCTGAATTCTAAAATTCTAGGTGATGTAGTTCACACTTGCAAACAGTGGTTAACTACTGCTGTCATTAAATGCAGTACTTCAGTTTATCCCCAGCACTAAAATATAGGTGGGTTAAGGTGGGGCTGGCAAAGTTGAAAGGTCATATTTCACATGAACGGAATGGAATAAGGGTAAAACAAAAAAACTAAAAAAAAACGTTCCTCAGCGTGGTAGCTTTCAGGTCATTACTCTCTCCCAAATTTAAGACATTTTAAAGTATGGAGAGCGTTCTGTCAACAGCCTTGTGAAAACTAGCACTCCTCACACGACGACACACCCTGCTGAGCTTTCTCACGGAACCTGCCGGGAAAGTAGAAAGCACACAATTTACAGCACAGCTTGTGTCACACCGATATGCTGTTTATGAATAATTCATGACCCTCGTCTGTCACTCATGCCAAAGATTGTTTTTCTTTTGTTACAAGTTTTCATATTCATATTTTCAGCTTTCGTGGCATGTCTGCTCTTCAAACCGTTCTGTATTCACTGCTGCCGCAGGTCCAAGACCATTTAAATGGCTGACGGACTACTCAGCACTGACACAGTGTTAACAACCAGGGCAGCTTGAACAGTAGTAAGAGTAGGGATAATCAAGGTCTGTGAAATCTGCCAAAAATTACACCACTGGGAATTATGCACAGAAAAAAAAAATCGAAATTATACAAAATTATGCGGTACCTCTGTACAAGTATGCACAAAGTAACATAAGTATTTTGCAGTTGTACTGGGGTCTTCTATCATACAGGATATCAAAATACTAGCATAAGCAAAAAACAAAAGAAGTAGGAAGCAATGTCTTTCTAAATTCCAAGACTGAAATAAAGGAACACCAACTCTTTCAGTTTGTCTTCCGAAAGAGAACGCCTCCGATCGGACAGGACAAGATTATATAGCGAGTTGCTGCACTCAATATCAGCTGTATTTGTTACTGCTTTTATGTATCTGAAAGCTAATGTTTTCATATTAGGAAGATGGTCAGCTGTCGATGACCAAAACAAGTCAATGTCAATTTCTCCTGGGGCAGAGTGCTCTGTATCGCATCAAGTGTGTACAAAGCAATCCTGTGTTAACTGTGTCTCATCTGAGCCTTATCAGGGATGGAAATAAGACTCCCATTGCGTAGACGTTTGATCCATTCCTGATTTTACTACGCATTTAATAAGACACTGTGATCAGGATGGCTTTGCAGGGGTAACGTCAGACCAGAAATGCAGACTCCTAACAATGAGGAATGGTAGGTGAATCTGTGACGCTACGGCGTCCAGAGTTTTACTGTAAATAATAAAGAAACAAAAGATTTAAACAAAACAAGACACATAAAACAAAGGGCGTGTTTGCCAAAATAAAAAGGTAAACAAAATGGACAACACCTAACAAGACAGTGGACGAACAGACAAACAAGTACCGTGCTGGCACTTCCAGCACACTGTAGCAATTGTTATTTTTGATCTCAAAAATTCCTCTCTCTCACCCGTTCTCTACTCAGAACACACAACCCAGAGTGACTGAAAACATGCAGCTTTTATGCAGCTGTACCGAGACTCGATTGCTAATCAATCATTCAATTGGAGTCTCAGTACAACTGCATGTGAATTAATAAAAGTGCAATTCCCCGTGTTCACATATTATTTTACCTGCATGTGAAGTGCTGTGCAATCCTCGTGCCTAAATACAAATATACATAAACACTTGTGCTCGTAACCCATATTTATATCCTGTGTATTTTATACATAAACACCAACATTAACACACTACGTACAACATAAAACACTTAATAAACATAAAGGGGCAGGACACTCCACCACAGACACACATTCGCTTGTACACTGTGGCTAATTAAGCTTGTATTAAAACCTGGAATGGGTGAAAATACTATGCAATAGGAGACTTATTTCCATCCCTGCTTCACACAAGGTTATGTGGGGACCTATTAACTGTAACAGCTGTGGGGACAGGTACCTAGTGCTTCCACCAAACTGACAGTCCACCTTTTCTATTATTTTGGGTTCCATAATTGGGTTCCAAAAAAAATCCTAAACATTGCGTCTAAACATTAATCAACTTGACTCAAGTTATGATTCTGTTGATTATGTATGAGCTGGCACATGACATGAGCACAGCATTTAGGACTGTACACTGCCACCCTGAGCTGAACAGATTCCTGTCCTGAATGTGTTTTGCAGCTGCACACTAGGAACAGATTATACCATCACCAGAGTAACTCACTAGCATTCACAGAAGAGTAAGGCTGAGTCACAGAGCCCTGTGTGGGCTGGAAAGAAAAGCAATCATGATTAAAAGAGAAGACTTCATTCTTTGGCTGTTTGTGAAGGCATCTTGAAGGCAAGTTTTTCAATGTGCCATTGAACCCAGCCCACAGCCTGAGACCTGACCCCTAAATACCTCCAACCCTGCTGAGCACATTCTGGTGGCTTCAAAACAAAAGGGTAACACATACAACTTGAATCTGTCAGCCTGTTAGTCTGTATAGTGGTACATAAACCACCAGCACAGGCGCTGCAAATGAAGATATTATTATCATGTACCACTTACAGCAGTAGATGTTAAGGTTGTGCGTGTTCCATTCAAAATGTTAAATATAAAGACTCATTATAAAGACTCACAGTAATTTTGGGTCCTTTTGATTATTGCATTTCCCAGATGCATATGTGGATCTCTATAAATCTATTGTTTCAAATACAATTAGTTTTATTTTCTTCACAAGTTAAGTGGGGTCTGAAACGATATTTGTGGTGCCAGTTGCAATTCTAAAATTGCTTCCTCTAAAAAGTAGTTTTGGCTAAGAATCCCAAAACAGATTAATGACTGTGCTGTAGGTGTTGGGCAATAGTGTCTCATCTTGAAGAAATAGTAGCAGATGGCCAACAGTTATGTTTTTAATGTACAGTACATGCTTAGACAGTGTTTATAAGGGATTACCAGAACATAAGGACCACAGGAGAGAAAACAACTGAAAAAGATCACAATAAACAGTCTAATAATAATCCACATTTAAAACAATGCAGTAATACATAAAAATCAATTATATTTATTAACTGTAAGTTGAGTCCAATTTTCGATCAACATTGAATGCATATCCTGTAAGCTTTCCAATGCCCTTGCTTTGTAATTTAAACACACACACAGCTAATTTATATTGTGTTAAACTGGCAATAAACATGAATCTTGGCCACTTTAACGCCAGGAGTAATTATTGCTTCATTTGCCCTCAGTTTAAGACAGGTTCAACCTGTCATCTTCTGAGCAAGACTGACAAATGAACACGTTTATGTGGTTAATCACTACACATTGAGATGGGCAAGTGTTATTATTGCAAATGTGTAATAAAGTGTTATAATCAGCCAAAAAAGGACATCATTCAAGTGAGCTCCCTCAGGGCACCAGCTTCCTCAAGATGCCTTTCTGTACGTACTGTAATAACTCATCCTGATCTCCAGCACATAAATAAACTCCCGTCCCTGCAGGCACATGTAAAGGAGGGAGAAACTTCAGAGAAAGTCACACTTACAGCAAAACACAGGAACTGATGACACCCTTTAATAAGGAATCATAAGGCAGGCCTTACAAATATGGGCCAACTTGGCTAACTCTGATCCTCGTTAGTTGTCCTTGCATTGTAGTTATCAGCAAACTGCACTCAGTACAAAAGCTTAGTTATCTCAGGTTACCTATTTTCATTTTGAGGTTTCTCCTCTAATCAGTACTTTGTGTTTTCTACATGTTAACCACACTCTAATCCACGTGTATGCATTTCCTTGAATCCCTACTGCGTCGAGGTTGAGAATTAATTGTTTATGCAGGATTTTGTCAAAAGGTCAAAAGCAGTAATTTACACATGTGGATGTATGTATGTGTGTGTGTGTGTGTGTGTGTGTGTGTGTGTGTGTGTGTGTGTGTGTGTGTGTGTGTGTGTATATATATATATATATATATATATATATATATATATATATATATAAATGTTATGTAACATTATATTTTTCAGAATCCCGCTACTTAGTCTTTATGGTTGAATAAAGTATAAAACCAGCGACAACTGTGTATTCCTGCTTTACCTGCAGTCAGTTGAACTTGGCTAAAAAGAAAGCAGGTTGTTAAATCCTGCTTGGTAAAAATCTATTGGGATCTGAAATGATGTAGTGAACATACCGGTGTATTTCAGCCTGAAAGCTGCTGTCCTTCATCAGCTACCAGCTATAGTATAGTACATGTGTGAAGCAAATTCATGGGTTTGTATATTAGAAGGTGACTGTAAAGAATGCGTTTTAATGTAAGGATGTAAATGGCCATTAACCTTCAAGACAGTAACCCTGGTAAATAGCAAAAGCATCATCAGGCAGTTTGGTCTAGTAATAGAATACAGGGCAGGGAGGACATTGTGTATTTGAAACAGTTCCAGGTCAGCTACCGCTGACACCCTGAAGCAAGCATTTGGCCTTGTCATTGATTGAGGATCCCATTATAGCATCTCAATTGGTTTACAATGTATATTATTCAATAAAGAAGCCACACATCAGTTTGACATTTCTTTTATATATTAAAGACTGTGTGAAGAATCAAAATGTTCAAGTACTGTTAAGTATTCATTTGTTCTTTATGTTATTTAATATCAGTGGTATTCAGCAGAAATGTGTTAGGAGCTTTACAGCTCTAGCATACAGTAGCTCCAGCTGGCTGGTTTTGGGTTAACACCTGCTGTTATTATCCTTCTCTGGGATCTCTATCCATATGCACCACTTGTCCAAAAGCAATAAAACATTTTTCATAAGGGCTTTCTCACGATCTCTGGGAATATAGAGTCGCTCTGTCTGTCTGTTTGCCACAGTTTGTTGGTCCCTTTAAACATTTATAAGTGTCACATTTAAAACTGTGCATACTTCATTTTACATAAGAAAATGTATTCCGCCCACCTGATCTTGTGGTTCCTAGTAGCTGATTGATCTCAGAACTTTGTCAAGTTGGGTCTTAAAGGATCCAAGTGATTCAACATGACTTGGTAGCCTATTCCATACTCCCATTTTAGATTACTAATTCATTATTACAAGTTAGTGGAAACAGCTCCAGAAACGTGAATACAAACACACATGGTAGAATAACCTATTAACTGGTTAAAGGCACTCTGTGCACATCTCCTTTACCAGTCTGCTGACAATCCACATGTTTAATGCTCTTATTTACGCTTATTTGCCCGTTTACATTTACAACCGCTGACCTCACAAATCAGGTCTTCTGCCAGCTCAATCCGACATTTTAATATGATACATTTTTCTTAATACAGCATTATAGTCTAACTAGTAAAATGGCCTGCTTTTTGATAATATATTTCCACATATCCTTAACAGACCTCAAGGAAACCTACAAGAGTAAAATCAAATACAAGATACAGCCTGTGTCTTCTATTTTATTTTATTTTATTCTTACTGGTACCTGTATTCACATTTTTTTGTAATTGCTCTTATTTGAAATAATTTCTCATCCATTTATGTTGTACTTACTACAGTACATGCTCCAACTTGACTTTACTCGTACAAGCAAATATATTGTACTTTATAACTGTATGTGTAATGTGATATTTTATAATGTGACACTTTGTAACAAGTGTAAGGTCACCCTGGATAAACAGTAAATAATAATATAAGGATTATAAGGCTAACAATCAGTTGAAGGTGACACGTCACTGAACAGTACTGCAGAAAGTAGGACTAAAAAAGGTTCACTTTAATAATAATTTTATGTACCACAACTATGACATTTTGCACAAGACTGCACATTTCAAAGAAAACAAGCTGACTCACCATGCTGAATGATAACATGTTTGTGTTACAATTCAAATTATAAAAACTACAACCAATCCTGCTGGGGCAAGATCTCCGATGTGCCTGTGAAAGAGATCATTACCATGCTTCTGTTGCATTATGAAGGTGACAATACATCGCTAGCTTGGGACTGGAGGCCCTAAACAGTAACTGCAAAGACATCATTTCTTCTGTCTTGTGTGTGGTGCCTTTTGTTTTATGAAATAACCAATTCAGCAATAAGTCAATTTTTTCTATTGATTCCCTGAGCTTGGTTATGTAGCCCTAGTACAGCTCAGCTCAATGTAATCTTTAGTTAATAAAAGAACTAGCAAAATTCTGAAATGTGGCAAAATAAACTAGTAATCAAAGGTGACTGAGACCTAGACTATGTAATCATATTTTTGTAATGCTCTGTATGAAATAAGTGGTATTTTAAAGCACTGATTCAAATTCAACACAATATAAGCACAGAAACCAAAATGTCACATGACATCAATATGACAGCTGTATTTGGTCAAAGCTCAAATCTTTTTTATAAAATGCAAGAGTTTATTAGAAAACCTGGACTGAATGCAGATTTAAAAGCTTCTCTCACAAGGCAGGTTAATGAAAATTTAACAGAGACACCTCTAGTTCTATTCTATGCTCAAGCATAGCAGGCATTTCTCCCTTCTCACTGGATATCAGCCCAAGAGCTGCTGTACTTCATCAGCTACAGCCATCTCCTTTAGCTTTGATGCAAGTGTGTTTGATGCATACTGTAATCTCTGGATACCAAATACAGCTCTGGATAAAACATAGAATGGGTTCTATTGCACAGATTATATATGCATTATTCTATTACACAGATTTTTTATTTGCACAAACCAGAACATTTCCTGGAATATTTATGTTTTCCAATGAATCTTGTCTGTTCAAGGTATTATGGCTTAGCACATTCTTTAGACTCTGAGGGAGCTGATTTGGAGCTGTTAATTTGGAACATTGGACATGAGGCAAGGATGGCAAAATGAACATCTCTGCCATTATATCTGTACCCTACATCCTACAAATGCATACCAAATTCATCTGAACTCAATCAGATATTAATGAATACTTTTAATCAGAGGCTTATATAACCAGTGAGTGTTGCCTGTGGCTTCTACAGTCCATTCATTGCTTGGCAGCTCAATTGCCTGTTGCGTTTAATGAAGGATATTTATAGAAGTGTTCACCTCAGCTTGAATCAACCCCATTGTACAGGATTAATGACAAGAACTACAGTAGCTGTACTACTAATGTCTCTGGCTTGAGTTTTGGTAGTCTCAGCCCTGAGCGTACATTATTATCCCAGCTGTTATCAATCACTCAATCTAATTAGCCTAGAACAACGAAGAGTAAGGAGTTCACATAGTTAAGTTGACCACAGCCAGTATTTCAAGCACAGACAAAAGACACGGTGAAAAATTGAGTGGAGACACACTTACTGAAGAAGGAAACATTCTTTTTTTTTCATACAAGTGGAAATGACAGGTGTATGCAATGGGCTACCAATCCAAATTGTTGCCGATTCATCTTTGGGACGATTTAAAAACGAACTAGATGTTCCGTTATTATTTAACTGCTAGGGACTAGATGAACATTGATAGGCTGAATAGCCTCATCTCGTTCATATCTTTCCTTATGTCAAAAAGTTGTGAGAGACAAGTTGTAGCCTTCTCTACACTATTCATGGCTTGAGACTGCACTGGCCTTGCACCTGGTCCTGAGTTTCAGGACTTCCCTTGTTTAGGTATACTATTAAAATGACAAGCTGATACATTTCCACTTAGTTAAGGTGACCAGATTTTTAAGTCCTTAAACTGGGACAGTATGGAAATATTGTGAACAACTTCCAACTTCCAAGCTACAGGGAAGCTCTACGGTTTTTATTTTCACTGTGGGAATGTTTGATCTAATATCATATTGAAACTTGTTCATTGCACGATGAAATTTCCTGCCCATTCCAAAGCCGGTATTGTCATCATACAACGAACACGTTTTTAACAGGTTCATTTCTGTTTTAAGTGATACCTGTCGGCTTAAAACACCTTAAAAAGAACATTGGGAAATAAATCTATTAGGAGAAACTCCAAGACCACACCCCTAGTAATTTGAGCTGTGACATTTGCCTCTTATATTAAACTAATAGCTGTTATAAAGTAAAATACTTAAAAAATATTTTTTGCTTAAAGTTTGAGGGATAAAATATACTTCTTCCAGAATACATTTAACACAGAAATAAAAATAAGTGGTTAGCAAATTTTAAAAAAAGAGATTTATCCTTCCTCTAAGGCAGCTTATTTAGATATTTTTTAAAGAAGAAAGCTAAAATGAAACGAAGACATGATTTATTTTTTGTAATTGTTTTAAACTATTTGTATCATACAGTACAACTGTCAATGTAACTTTTTTTTTTAAAGAACTTAAATGGGCACCTGGAGACATGAAACTATTGTATTTAATTATTGCTAAAAAAAACCCCCATAAAATATATAGTTAAATAAATAAAAAATGTTCTGAAACTTCAAATATATATTTTTACAACATCAATTTCGCAAATGTGAAAATAGCTAGTTCATAAATTATTTTGTATTATTCACTAACATACATTTCTTAGTGGGTACCAGTGGTGAACTGAAAGTGAAGACATTTCAATAAAAACTATATTTCCAAATATTTATGTCAATTTACAGCCCCTCCTATTGTTGTGATGGGCTATTTTGATGTACAAAGTGTTCAAACCACAACAAGCTTCAGTGCACTGTGTTGTAAACATGGCACAGTGACAGAAAAGCTTCCATTTCCACAATTCTCACTAGTTACATGAAGCAAAGTCGTTTGTACACAGATATACAAATATCACAGATAAAGAGAATAATTCTAACACAAATCAATAGTTCCTGCATGAGCCATTATTGTTAGACTACCCTAGTGTAACCTCTTCAGGCAGCGAGAGTGATGATTCAGATGGACAGCAGCCAGTTCGTTTTAGCAACAGTCAGTGGATAAACCCACCCGCAATTCTCTACGACTGGTTGCAAATATGAACGTTGACCGTTCAATAATTCTCCAAATTTGCAAGTTGCTGTACAGCCACTTTAATTCTACTGGTTGTTCAACCATTCCCTTTAGTCACATCAAGCGTTATTGTCCTGTAATAAGTTAGATATGGTAGTAACACAGCAGCACGCATGACAATACAATATACTGTTACCGGCGCGACGATGCTCTGGGAAAGAAACGGGATAAAAGGAGCATCCCAAGGTTCTAGGGACACTAGGACCAGTGTTCCAAAAGTGTGACTGTCCCGTCCAAAACGGGACGCCTGGTCAACTTACACTGTATCACCACATTTATAAAATCACACCTTAGTTTGTAGGGTTACGAATTTATGCAGGAACAATTTATTCAACATCAAATTCCGGGATACTGATCATATTACTGCAGGCAGTTCTAAACCAGGCTAGTGTGGGTTTCGAGTCATGGCCATTACATCGGTCATTTCAGGCTTATATTTCTTGGAGAGTCTTGATTTAGATAACAAAAAATCAGTGTCAGCATATCTGTGGCAGTTTATACACACTTGGAAACACAGAAACACTGACATCATGACATTGCTATCACTAAGAGATGGCAGCATTACCATAGCAACAGTGGTAGGCCATGGTAGATTGGACCAACTGATCAAATTTTTACACATGAATAATATGTGAAAGGCAATTGAACCGAATATGGGATTTATAATACTGGATGCAACAGAGGGTTGGATGGTATCTTGTTACTGACAATCAGTAAAAAGATATTTCCAATTTACACAAATTATTCTTTTGTAGTTAATCTGTAACACTTATTTAGATTTCATTAATTCACAAAACACACACACATTATATAAGCAATAAGACCCGGCAGGCATTACCATGCATTATAGGACCATTTGGTTGTAACAGTGCCTCGATTTCATCTCGGGCCATTAAATATGTACTCCAGGGTGCAATGCCCTCAGACTGCTGCTTTGGGCATTACAGGCCCTGTCCATAACAATAGTCTTCCCTCGGGGCAATCGTTTTCCACTATGACCATCCTCTTCAGTCCATATTTATTAATTATATATATGTGAATATTCGAACAAATATTTAACATGTATTTCGGATAGAAAAATCTGATGTTTGTATTCACTAGAAATGACAATAACTTGCACTTATTTGTGCTACTTTAGAGCGAATCAGAATCTACTATTTCGGGAATAAACAAAGTGACGTTTAACTTTGGCATCCTTTGTTTTGTAGTTAATTCACTGGGGTAAAGTAAGGCTTACACAATGTATTCTTCACTCCTGGGATATTCTTCTATTTTAACATGTTACATATTGTAACATCTTGCTGTAAAATAAAGGCACACACACAAGGGCCACGCCCCCTGCCCCTGCTGCTATGCTGTCTTTGCCTGCGTTCAGAGCAATATAATGGCTTTTATTCTTTTTTTAAAAAACAAACAAATATTGAATATTTAAATTATGAGTGATTATCCAAACATGAAAATCCTGTGTGTGTCTGTGTGTTTGTGTATATATATACACATACATGTAAACAGAGTGCTATATTAAAAAAGATATATCCTTGCATCCTCTGTGTGCCTACATAGGTACAGTACATGCAAAAAAATATATTCCTATAATATACATGTTCCTACGTCATTTAAAAACAAGCCACCACAATCATCACTCTCGCTACAAGAAGAAATAATAAAATTAAAACATGGATATTCAGCCAAACAACGACGAGAACTCAGAAACAATAAGGTTCATACCTATAATAACAGAAGCCTTTAGGAGCATTTTGGGCAGGTAATGCACTTGTCACAGCGCCACTCGTCCAACACTGCCCAAAACAACACGACACATATTATTGCGTTAAAATATATTCTGACCCAAACATTACTCTATTTATAGTTTTTATTAGAAAACACACACAACCTTTGAACAAATTAGAGGTGGTCATTTAGTAACTTTGCTTGAAATAAAGACCCTGCCAGAGCTTATTGTTCCTATCTTAATCATTGCGTTTCGTTATTGTTTTCACCCCCTCACTCAACACAGGTACTGTTGGTAACGCATAGTATCAGTATTAATACGTGGCCAGCAGGTGGTGCCTTACACTAGGGAGCCTAATGTATATAACAGTCATCAATGAGGAATTTCTACATCCATGTGTGCCTGCAGAGTAACCAGAGCTACCTTTAGAGCAATCACAGAAATGTGGTTCATTAAAAACAAATAAATAAATATAAAGTACATGGTTAGGGGGTATTACTGTATTCTGAAAAATATGAAAACAGATGCCCTCACTGATTGATAATTAGGTTAAGTGAACATACTGTGTCAGACACAGCTAGGTTATTACTAAGGCAATCAGGGATTGTAATGAACTGGGTCCCATTTATAAATGCAGTTAAAGCTCAGCTTTTCCTTTGTAACTTAACAAGGAATTGCAAGCTAGAAGAGGCCACACAGCTAGTCAGGCATTCACATGCAGAATATGTGCCTGACCTACACGCTGTCCTGGGGCAGCAAACCTGTTCTAACTGATAAAACCCTCACAGAACTGAATTCAAATACAAGTGTGCATTTGTTTAGCTCTGGAATGTTATAATTACACGTAACAGCTGGCCTGGAAGAAGAAGAACATTCAATTCCTGTTTCTCCTGGTAAAGCACATGCTTTAAACTTAGTAGACCAAAAGAAGAGGCTTTCAATTCAAGTTGCCATGGTGCTGGTTACCGTTTGTCATTTGGTTCACCAGGCCGCAGCTCCTCTCTTCTGAGCATTGCTTTAGTGAGCCTCTGTCATAGGAATTATTTACAGGAAGTTATGAACTGCCTTACGGGATAAATGTGACCATGTCTTTGGATAAGGCAGTAGGAAGTATGAAGTACATCTAGGAGGTGACCCTAATGAAATCTGGTTGCATCTCTTCAAACAGTGTGACTTCAGTGACTGAGATAAAAACAAAAATGTCAGTCATAGATAAGACAGCCTCATAACTAGGGGTCTACCTAAATTGCGGTAAATGTATGTATTTTTTGCTGGTAGGTTATGGAATAAAATTAGGATTTTGTAGACCTGTTTAAACATTAAATAAACCTAAGTGATAATATTTCAGAGCACTATAAAAGCCTAAAAATAGTTGTATTTGCTAAAACAGTGCTGTCATTTATTAAAAGCAAGCATGTAATATCCCCCAGCAGACATTCTCTGACTGGGGTGGACCTGCCCATACATTGAGACTGCACGTCTCCATCCACTGAATTAGTTGGAAGTGTAAGGCAAAGTTTTGCCAAGTTCTACAGAAAAAGCAATATATGCAGCACATTCGTCGTCATGTTATTTGTCCCATACAATAATTTATTTTATTCTAAAATTCTAACTGCGTTTAAAAAGTAAGCAGCAGGTTGTTTGAAGCGAGGTGGCTGTGCTAGATCGTACCTGTAGTACTGATTTAACTTGGCTACAACCAACAGGAATGCTTTTTGTCTGCGCTGACTTTCCAGTTTGGTTTCTGAAAGTGGTTTATTTTACATTCTGTTCAGCAGTCTCTGTAGTAGCCTTTCGTTTTAATGTGTGATTCTGAAGCTAAATAGCAATCGATCGTATTTTCTCCAAAGACACATTACAAGATGTGAAAAACAATTACCTCTATCTGCATGTAATTTCTTTGGGAAATATCTTGACACGATCATCTGCCAAAATATACTTTGCTTTGTCGTCCACTTCTAGAATTGTACCTCCAATGCAGAAAACTAGATTTTAGCAACCTGAATCAAGACAGTGCAACAATGACTTTGTCCCACCCCCTACTGCACAGTACAAGTCACAGAAAAGCCAGTACAGACGCATTGATAGACTGATTATTTTTTTGTAAATGTTATTTGTCGAAGGAGGTTTTACTTTTAATTTAAAAAATTTTTTGCCTAACAGCAATGCACACAGGCGAAGGATAAAAAAAAGCCTATCTGCAGAAGGGAGATAGATTGTGTTGCTTTCATTGTGCAATAGTTCAGTTACACAAGGTTGTTTTTTTTTTTCCTCTCCGTACTTGTCCGGTATGCATTGGCCCCTAAAAGAGGTGACTTTCGTGGTGTCCCCTCAATTTCCCAATTTTCCGCAAAATCGCGATTTAGGTAGTCCTCTACTCATAACCATAGAGAACAGGGAACACGCCACCTAGGAGCCTGATATAGTATCTGCAATCAAAACAACTAGTTTTACACTGCAGTCTATGTTAATAAGCCTGGGAGCAAGGACTACTTGCATTGCGTGTTGTGGTGGCTCATGTCACATTTTGCACTAAAATTCTTTCAATTTGGGGAAATAAGGGTTATAAAGATGGGAATCCACCTCCAATTGATTTATATTTGAGTGCATCGAATTTGAAAAGGTACATCATTCTGTTGACATGGTGCAGACTATTCTGCATATCTTCTGAAAATGGTTAATCAAGGAAACCTGCATCTGTATGACTATGTCCATACTGTAAGCGTTTTGGAGTTTTCCAAATTAGTAATAAAAGTCTCCAGGCTTCTCCCCCCACCTATTCATTGGCCATTTATTTGTACTAGAAACTTGGTGTCAGGTGTGAAGAAAAAGCAGATCACATTACAGCATCAGTTCTGTTTTTATTGTGATAGACAACAGGAGTGAGGTTTAAGATGTGCTAAGATGTGCTAAGATGCCAGGAAGCAGCAGCAAAATTTCTTCTACATTGTGTTTAAAATCTATTAATATTCCAAAATGAAGTAGTGCTGGGATGAGCATGAGTTTTCATGTCTGAATACTCTTTCCAAATTAAAACAAGTAGCTCTTTGAATATTCTTTCAGTTTCAATTAGATGGAAAACAAAAAGCCTGATTTGTACCATATTACAGTCAAGCATTTCTCATGAGCAAAATGAACCTGTAAATGTCTAATTGGAAAAGAAAGAAACACTCCAATGTGTGCTATCCGTTTCAGATGCCATTTATAAGCTGGTTTCCTTTGCATTGTACATTAAGATGGTCATTTATAAATTCTGTCATATGAACATGGTTATACTTGGACAAACACCTGTAGTTGTTTCAGCACTAAAGTGAAATACAAAATACAAGCAAATAACCAAACAATGTTTAACAAAAGAAATGGGACACCAGTGATAATATTGCACTTAAAATGCCAATAAATGCTGTGCTAAATGCCAGCTGTGCAACTGTCCTTAGTGGCATCACTTAACCTTGAGCCTCTGTCCCTCCAGCTATAAAACTCATGATGAACCTAAATATTATTTCATTCAAAAGCTCTTTTTGGTTCTCAGACCTTGATTTAATCTGTTATCACACATTAGGAATAAGGCCTACATCACAAATTCAGTCTGTGGTGCAATAGGGTTTCTACACTTTCTATGCAAGTGATATGCTTTCTTAATCTAAAAACAAGAGTCCATGTCAGCTGAGTTATCAGTAATTCATTTGTATATAAACAGGTATTCACAGTTTCAGTAAATTGAACAGCCGCCAATGCAAATCTTCTGAACAAAGAGAGGTTTACCTAGAGAATTTGTTATTTTTCATTGCTGTTAGTTGATACACAGTCTGGATGTGAAGTAAGAACTGTGTGATTAATTTGCTTTAATCTGGACCAAAATTCTGAAAATAATAACTGCCATAGAAATATAAGCCTGTTATTTACATTTGAGGAGAATATCTCTCTATTGCATCCCTAATCAAAGAGCTCTACAAACTTCATGTCTGCAACTTTTAAAACACCTCTGCACTATAAGGAAACTTTCACTGCCATTATTTCATTTATTTATTTATTGCATTTATATAGCGCTTTTTATACAAAAATATCACAAAGCACTGTACAGTACATAGCAGAAAAAAATAACAAACCACAATACATTGGTATAGCATGTCACACATACAACTACCACAATCAGATCGTTTAAATAACAACTTTAAATAACAGTATAGACATAATACAAAAGCAGCAGTTTTAAAAAGGTACATTAAAACCCACTAAGATAAGAAAGCCACTTTATAAAAGTACATTTTTAGTCTTGACTTGAAAACCGCAACGGTCCCAGCTTCCCTAACAAACAAAGGCAGAGCATTCCATAATTTCGGAGCTCTACAAGAAAAATCCCTCCCTCCGGTGCTGCTTTTGTTGACCCTAGGAATAACCCTCATCCTGTGATCTCAGAGTGCGGCTTGGATGATACAGGGTCAGCAACTCCTGCAAGTAACTAGGTACTAATCATTCAAGGCCTTGTGAGTTAATAGCAAAATCTTAAAATCAATTCTATACTGCACAGGGAGCCAGTGTAAAGAGGCAGGGGTAATATGTTCACTTTTCCTGGTTTTAGTCAGAATTCTAGCAGCGGTATTCTGAACAAAGCTACAAACAGGATACCACATGTTTTGGAACACCAGAAAAAATTGATTACAAAAATCAATTCTAGATGAAATAAAGGCATGCATTATTATCTCGACATTAGATATGGAAATAATTGATCTAAGTTTGGCTGTGTTTCTGAAATGGTAAAAAGATACTTTAGTAACTTCCCTAATATGAGTCTCAAATGATAGATCAGGATCAAAGAGAATGGAGATGGAGCCTTCCGATAATGCCGATTTTACCTCCCCAATAGAGACGAACTGAAACCTATCAAAGATGAGATCTGAACCAGGTTAGGACAAGGCCAGACAATCCCACTGTGCTTTCAAGACGATTCAGTAGGATGGACTGGTCTACAGTATCAAAGACAGCACTTAGATCTAGAAGAATTAATACTGATGGAAAGCCCAAGTCAGATCTTATCAGCAGATCATTCACAACTCTGACAAGGGCCATCTCAGTGCTATGTGCAGCACGAAAACCAGACTGTAACCTCTCGAATATACCATTAAGAGTTAGAAATGTTTGTAATTTAATTGCAACAACTCTCTAGAACCTTATCTAAGAATGTAAGCATGTAGTAGTTGTCAATGTTGAACTAGCTCAGTCAGTTCCTGTAAGGTAATCAAAGAAAAAGCCCCCATAGTAGCCTTACTAGGTGTAGTTGGTAATATTGTGCAGGAGTCCTCCTTAACCCTCTGACCCAGAGCCATTCCAGTACGGCGCATAAGCACAGATGACGCACTCGCTACCAAGATGTCTCACGGCAAAAATAAGTCGCAGGGGAAACAAGCCAGCGTTACTGAGCCTTATCATTGAATAAGGCTAGGAACTAGGGAAAAAAAAAATTCCCTACGAGCAAATTTAGATGATACACGTCACCAAAGCACAGGAAACGCGTCTACCAGCACATATTTTTAAGTTTTTATCGAGCCCCACAACTCAGGATGTTCCAGAACTGTCAGTAGCCACAACAGAACAGACGCCTGATCTACAACTCTTTTTGAAGGCAATTGACATTTAGATTCAACATCTAAATTAAGAACTTGAATAGTATATCTATTTTTTTCTTTTTCTTCAGGCGCTTGAAAAGGACGAGAAGAGGGCTGTTGACGGTACGCACGCATTGTTACTTATCAATTTGTGTTTTATTTATTTGTTTGCTTGGTAAAAGTGGTTGCCACATTGTGGCAAAGCGTAAGCCTTGCACATGGGGTAATATGTAGTTTATTGTATGTTTTGTGTTAATTGTTAACCTATTGATTTAATTAATTGTTTAGCTGCTGTGGCGCTCCGCCGAGGACGATTACCCGTCTGCGTGGAGCAGCAGCTGAAAGCAATCAGCTGTTCCAGCAGGTGGGTGGGCGTGTCTCAGCGGAGCGTCAGTATAGAAGCACAGCGATCGCTGTGATTGGGGCCGCGTGACACGAGGAAGACCCTGTCACACACATTCATTGCCTTTTTATGTTTATTGCTTTATCACCATATCGTTTTTCTATAGACTATTTTAAATTTTTTCTGCTAATGTCGACTTGTTTTGTATATAAATATTATTTTCTCCACAACACCAAATAACTGAAAATCCAGTAATAGTTTTTTTTTTTCTTTTTACTTGCTATATATGTGGTTGAAATCTATAACTTGTATGTACATATTTTCTCCATGATACCAATTTATTAAATTGTAAATAAAAACTACTTTTAATAAAAAAAAAAAAAAAAACTTAATTTTCCCATGTGTTTTTTTCATACATTACCATGATAAAAGGGTTTATGTACGATTTGGCAATGTACTTTGTGGTATTTGCCTAGTCTGGACTACTTTCATAAAATAGTTCTGAAAATAGGGCAGTTTTGAGGAATTTTGGCATACAGACCATGGCTCGGACAACATCTTGTAGCTCCTCAATAGTATAAGATATTTGAAATCTGATTTTTTTATTTGAAATCCTCAATTTTGCATCCATCATATGCTGTTTTTTTTTTTATTTTATATCCAACTTGGAAAGACGTAGAAATTGGTAGTTTTTAAAAAATATTATTTATTATACATTTTTCAATTATTTTTTGGGCGGTGCAGTTTATATAAAAAAATATATAATACATTTCACAATAAAATACATTATAGCATTTGAAACAGCTGCTAAAGGCCTTTCTATGGATATATTGGGTTTGAATTTCTAATGTAAGGTTGCCAAACTTCAAGCTCTAAACACAAAGTGGTCATATTCAAGCCCAAACATGGTCATTCTACCTAGGCGTCAAAGGGTTAATAGAAGGTGTCTGTGGAATCTCATTTCTGATGTCTAGTATTTTATTTTTAAAGAAATGTGAGAAGTCATTGCAGCTGTGAGACGAGCCAATGTCAAGGGTAGGAATATTAGGGGAAGGATTAAATTAATGTGGGTAGGGTAGCAAAAAGAAATCTAGGATTATTTTTATTTGTTTCAATTAAATTAGAATAATATGATGATCTAGCCGATGCAAGAGCCTTCCTATATTTAACCAGGTGGCCCTTCTGTGAGATGTAATGAACATGCAGTTTAGATTCCCGACACCGCCATTCTATTTTACGACCCTCATCTTACGAGTTGTATCATTAAACCATGGTGAGATTTTTTAAAAGACACTCTCCTAGTTTTGATTGGCTCTACGTATCTATCTGGTGTTGTAGGTATTAACCAGCTCATCTACTGATGAGGACTCAAGAGTGGTAATGAGTTCAAGACATCAGAAAGCTTAATAGCAGTCTTTGTAGATACTGGCAGATTCACCTCAAAAAGAATGACAAGATGATCAGAAATAGTAAGATCTAGGGTTATGACATTCTTAACAGCTAAACTATGAGAAACTACCAGATCTAAAGTATGGCCACGATTATGCGTAGGACCTTTGACATGCAGGATATAATCTAAGGAATCCAGTAGCCTCGAAAATTCCACGGAGAATCAGAATCAATGTCAACATGAAGGTTAAAATCACTGAATAAAAGAATCCTGTCATATTTGACTGTCGCTATAGATAACAGATCTCCAAATTCAGTTTGAAATAGTTGGTTTGACTTACGTGGTGGATAAATAATTACAATATTAACAGGTAGAGTGACCTCCACCTGTTCTGAACTCAGTTCTGCTTAGATGTATCTTCACTTTGACCTGCCCCCTGGTTTTATCAGGCAAACCAGGTCCCAGGTCAAAGTGAAGGGTACTGTTAGATTTTGCTCATGAAGTCTTTCTAACACTAAAATTACGAAGGTAGCATTAGAAAATAGCTTGACAATGACATAGGTTCCCAGCTCCTCTCACAGGGCTCTTATTTATTGTAGTCCCTTGTCAGCTTTGTGCAGTGGAAGTGGTTTTATCTGTATGTTTATGCTTTTGCCTTTTTACTTGCTTCCACATAGGCACCACTATCACTGACCCGCTACACAACTGAAACCTACATTTCACATAAACCCAGTATTTTGCAATCTTACTAGGTAAGAATCAATGTCAAGGTCAATACATTTAACACACACTGTTTATATAAAGTCAGCACCAATGAATAAAATGAATAAGCTTCACATCTTCCAAAATGTCTTCTCTGGAGCGCAAAGAACAGATTCTTTTATTCAGTGATTTTAACCTTCATGTTGACATTGCAGGTAACAACTCTGCCAAAATGCATGCAGAAAAAAACTGTACTCAGAAAAGTACATTCTATTCATTTCAAATTATTATAAAGATCAAACATTATTCATATTAGCATCATATGTTAGGATTTACCATGGCTTCTGCCATCTCGATCAATATGACAAATTTTACAAAACCAAGCATAAACTCGTCTCACTGGAATTACTAATAATAATAACAAATTGCAAGGTGACATATTTCATTATAGAAAATGCATGCCAAGCAATATTTTAAAATTACACAATTGTCTAAAATGCATCAGATTTCATATAACTGTGAAAATGTGTTTTTAATTGTGCTTTTCAGAGAACATCATGTGGTGTAGTTGGATAAGCATGTGCACAGGAATTGAGAAATTCTGAATATTCTTTGGTTGAAGAACACACCAGGAACTTGTTTTACTCTACTTCATTGATCAGAGTGTGCATATAAAATTTTACTGTGGTAAATGTGCTCAGTAATATTAATGCATTTACCATAGTTTACAACTTTTTTGTTTTTGTATTATACACTATGCTTTATTGCATTATTCTATGCTTTTATTATGGGAAACCTTCAAAAAATAGTTATACTGTAAAGTACATAACTGAATAAATCTGGGCCATTGTTTCAACACTCAATAGTTGGATTTTAAAAGTGTTTCATTCTTTCCTTAACTTGAAAATATTCTACGATAATGTTACACATGATATTTGAGAGTGCTTCGAGTTACATTTCTTAGTTGTTTGCTTTGTGGGTGGCAGTATACTGTACAGTATTTAGCTTCATTTGCAACAGCAGCAGGGTACCATCAACATGCACATAGCATGCATATACTGTACATAACACGGGTGCCATGTTCCGATGGCTTGATTATGGTTCAGGGCTGTTCTGCTGCCAGAAAGGTCTGTATTGCTGGCCGCTGATAGAAGATTGCTGGCTCAACGTGGACGCCAGCTCCCAGCAGATGGGCGCTTCACAGCAGCAACTGAAGTCCATATGCTAACTTGTTTAATGTAACTGCACAATAGGTCATCTTTTTCCAATTAAAAATGCACTCTACATGTACTTTAATTAAATTGGATCATCATTAGAAATACACATGTCCGGCTATAGACAAGGTCAAGAATACAGAGTTAAAATATACCCATTGAAAACACTAATTGAAAAGGTTATCTACCATACTAGTACAAACTATGAAAGCACATAGATGTTATCCGGCATACTAATAATAAAAAGCCATGCTTTCATAATACACCAGCAGATAGCAGGCCCTCTTGAATCTAACTGCTCTTGACTACCTATTTTAAGCAAAATATCTCCTGACTCCAGAGGTTTCGTGGTTTCTGCAAGTTAGTTGGAGTACATTCTGTGGTGAATGGTTCCTGAGGGCTAGAAATATACAGAGTGAACTAAGAACCCTGTCTGGAAATAGCATAGCTTTCAGAAGGCATCACAATCAGTCTTAGGAGTGAACACATTTCCCTACTCCTGCCAAGGAACTGCTACCACATTGCCAAGCCCACCTCTGTACTTGGTAAACAAAGGGGCATGCCTCAATGTTCTCTCACTGGTACATCTGGTGCTTCATTTAAAATTTCCTTTTGTCTCAATCTGCTTTTAAACCCAACATTAAATCTACTGGAGTACTAAACCCAAAGACACAAAGGATATATTATATTACACCTTCCCTCTTTGTTCACAAACATCTCTTTTAAAACACCTTTAGATCTGGACCAACTTGGTTGCATATTGAAGTCAGGCTACTGTCAGCACTGATTCCACTCAAGATGCTAGTGCAGCCCATACAGTAGACCAGTTACCCAGCCCCATCCTTGGATATGCCTCTATAAACAGTCACAAGTTAGCTGTGTAGTACCAACACTAGTACTACTGCATTAGCCACATGCTAGTGCAGCCCATACAGTAGACCAGTTACCCAGCCCCATCCTTGGATATGCCTCTATAAACAGTCACAAGTTAGCTGTGTAGTACCAACACTAGTACTACTGCATTAGCCACAGTAGGGATGACTTTCTGCACTGCTTACAGTGCTGAAAGAGTTAAAGGACCCTGCTTGGCACAGTTCAAAGTGAAAGTCTAATTTGAGAATAATTTGTTTTAACAAAAACTGCCCAACCAAATCACAGAACTGAACAAACCTAGGTATCCAATCAACCGGTTGAAACAAAAACCTGGTCCAGGGTAGCAGCAGGGTACCATCAACATGCACATAGCATGCATATACTGTACATAACACGGGTGCCATGTTCCGATGGCTTGATTATGGTTCAGGGCTGTTCTGCCTCCAGAAGGGTCTGTATTGCTGGCCGCTGATAGAATATAAACACTATGAAAGTCATAAATGCAGGAGTCAAAAAAAAAATGTCACGATCTCTGGAATATAAAACCTTCTCTTGAATATACATTACAGCCATTTAGAATGTGTGTATGGGAGTGTATACTTGTCACAGAGACGGCCGAAGTGGGCGGCGTCAGAACCAGGAAAGGTAATGCAATACACAGAACACAGGACGGATGAAATGAAGTGATGAAGACGCCTGTTGGCGCCGGTTTAATACAAAATAAAAGGTTTAACAAACACGAAAAACACAGGACACGGCAACGCCAAAATAAATAGACAAACGAAAACAGACTAAACTTAACAAAACGGTGCACGCACAGACACTGACAAACACGGTGAGCGGATACTTTCTCCTCTTATCATTACTACGACTACTACTGCTTATTTCCTCCGTCTCCAATCCCGTTCTCCGCTCACCGAACACCCAACCGCCAGTATGTGACAACGTGCATCTATATATACTATTGTGCTGGGATTCAATTACCAATTAATTATTCACTTGAATCCCAGCACGTGAATTAATAAAGTGCAATTCCCCGTGCTCACATATTACTACATTTTACTTGCACGTGAAGTGCTGTGCAATCCTCGTGCCTAAATACACATATACATTTTTTAAACACTCGTGTTACACAGACCCGTTTATATCCCGTGTACCAATGTCTATACACCAACATTTAAACACACCACACGCAACACATAACAGATAATACACAGGGGCGGGCACTTTGTTACAATACTGTATAATTGTGAGAGCTCCCCTCAAAACAGTAACAGGATGACTTGTTACACTACCATTCTATTCAGTGCAAGCATCTTTATTATCGACCACTTAATGTCTACAGCAGTCAAACACTCCTGTAAATTAGGTTGCCTTTTGTACCAACTTCAAAGAATCAGCATATTCTCAGACAAGGTTATCAGTGGCAGCAGCATCCTTTTTACTGGATTATTTAAACTGATTGTTTCATTATGACCCCTCCATTCCTTCTGTCAATATCACTGACAAAAGGCACAGGTACCCAGCCAGGATACCTAATGGCTAATCTATACTCTCACTATTTACAGTGCAATCCATACAACACTCCTTCAATTCTAAACCAGCACTTCGTTTTACAACAAATGTAAATGTCTCTTGGGCATCATGAAATAGGAGGCAATTTTAGTTTTGGCAACAAACTAACTGATTCAGGTGTAATGTTTTTAAGGTCCCACTTTTTTCTAAAAACACAAATATTGTGCCTAGCAATTGAAATGCCTTGAGCCATGTTACCATAGGAACGGTGGATTAACCCAGACTTCACACTTAAAATAGCCAAGCCTGCTTATTTATTTGACATCATTTTAAGGCAATGGTTTTCAAAAAAAAAAAAAAGGCTGTAACATAGTTGCAATAAAAGGTAGAATAATCTGATTAACAAACACATCTTCCTGTTTATTTTAAATATAATTTATTTCAACAGTTTGGGACTGACACACTGCTGGTTTAGGACAGAATACAAAAAGACATTATTAAAAAGACATTTTTTGTGAATCTCTTATCCAGAGGGTCTCTATAACTTTCTGTAGTTTGGCACTTTCTGTAGACTCTTGTGTAACTAAGAAATGTATTCATTTTTGACTCAAGAAACAACACAGGATAATGTGAACGTACTACAGTATAATCACCGAAAACACATTCAACCAGATGGCACTGGTGCTATAAAATGCAGCAGTGCCTAATAAATAAAACAAAAAAGTCAAAGCTTGAGTATGGCAATTGTTATTTCACGTTTACCAGAGCATTCATATATCTAAAAAGTGTAGGAGGATTGTTCTTCCCTGATTAGTACTCAATTACACAAGTTGAAAACTGCAAAGTTCATGAGAGTGCCAGAGCATTCTCTACAGCAGAATCGCCCGACGCCTACTCCACACACCCTAATATCCTGTGCGTATGGTGGATGTAGTTCTTTTTCAGGGATGTAACTGTTGTGTTTGCTGCTGTGATGGGGGATGTAGATTGCTTGTTATTGCTATTGTTATGGCAAAAGGCATCCACATGTGTGTATGTCACAGATTTACTGCATTACATTGTATAAAAGGGTAATTTTTCAGCCTTTTTGAACAAAAACATGTACCAATATTTTTCCTCCTTCAGAGGTCAAAGAGGTATGTGTTGCTATAGCAACCGTCCTTCCTTCAGCTAGCTTCCCCGCTTATGTATTCAGACTATTGCAGTCAACCTTAATAAAACATTTATTTTTCACATTAAACTAAGTGTGATGACAAGACCAACTGAACCCTTTCTTTTCATAAAACATTTAGATTTGAATAATGTGACCCAATGCAATGTTTACCCATTCAACCAGTTCTAGGTCAAATAAAGACAGGGCAAGGGACACCGTTCAGTTTTCATTTGAATTCGACATTTCTCTTTTGGTATTATAAAAAATAAATAAATAAATGAATTCCCACACTACAAACTCAACTGCAACAAACAATTTGATATTTGTGAACAAAAACTATGCATCCCCAGGAATGAAAGAGAATGCTATTGAGAAGGGAAAAATTGAAAGGTGGTATTATATTTTGCCAGACGATTATGTAGAAAAAAATGAGGTATTTGCAGTTGAAACTCTGTAAGTTACGATAAATTAGATAATGACTACAAAAGATTTAGAAGTGAGTAGTTTTTCGAGATTTACGATTATACTGTAAATTTACAGTACAATCGTAAATCTCGAAAAACTACTCGCTTCTAAATCTTTTGTAGTCATTTTTGTATTACTTTAGTATAAATACATGTTAATTTGGATTCATATGTTGTTTTTTTCTGACTTTATGTGAACGAAAAGACACAAATTCGCCCGTTTTTTCATTGGAAATAGTGATATTTTGAAATTTACCTGTCCTGGTCACAAAAGCAAAGTTTGTGGGGAATAATAGCCATTTTCTATACTTTTGAGGCATAAGCAATTAGGAAATAACACTTACTACCCAGCAACAAAAATTGTGTTACATAGTGTAATGTTCTGTACCAGCTGATTTATCTCAATGGATAACACCTGTCCTCTGTGGCCTGTGCTTTTAAGGAAGTTCAGAAAATGTTCAGGTCTAATGAAATCAATCTCTATGACTTCTTGATTCGTGTGCATTTTCCATGACAAAACATCCTAAAGCACTTAATATTGTAACAAGCCTAGCAACAATACACACAATCAGGGACAGACCGTGGAGGACAAACACAGTACTGTTAAAGCAATTCACAATTGGTTACTTTAATACGTATCATGCTAATTTTAGGATAATACTAGGATTATCTGGGTTGTAAGTAACCTTTGGTGCTAACAAGATAAAAAAAAAAAAAAACTTGTGGATATTTATCTCCTAAAGACTCTGAAACCTGAACATAATATATCAAAGCTGCTCGCAAAGCCTGTGACGCTGTCATGGACAACCCCTGAGGGTATAAAAGTACTGCGCTCGCAGACCTCTGCATCTCCTTCAAGTCTGCTGCAATCATGGACACAGCGACCTTGAAAGTTAATGGTTACAGTTCTATTTCAGGGAACCAGGGTTATGCTTATAACCTAACGTTCCCTTTCAAGTACGAAATGTAACCATTACCATATAGGTGAGAGTACCAAAGCCATCGCAAGGACAACATTGCAGAAGGACTGGAATGCTACAAGGCTAAACCGAGAGGCTGCCGTGTGCTTTACCATACAGCACTTTTCTGGAAAGGAGGTGGATGGAAAGCCTCCAATTCTACAGACTGGTTGACATGAAGTGCTGAGATCGTCTTGAGCAAAAAGGCAGGACTGGTACGGAGTGCAACTTTTGTCCTGGCCTATGTAAAAATTAAGCAGGCTTTTGCAATGGAGAATGCCTCCATCTCACTCACCTGCTTTGTGCAAGCAAGAAAGCTCCTTTGAGCAATAGATATTTCAGCTCAGCGAATGCATGGGCTCATCAATTTATTGTACCCACTACTTGTTCTTAATAGAATTTACTCTTATAACCAAATATTTGTAAGTTTAACTGCTTAGTCATAATCGCTCTCAAACGTAACTATTGTATTTTTTATTTTCTGTCATTTCAATTTGCTCTTACTTCCTACTGATTTCATTGTATTTTATAACGGCTATTATCTGCAATGTGATATTTTGTAATATGATACTTTTCAACAACTCTAAGTCGCACTGGATAAGGGTGTCTGCTATGAAATAAACAACTACAGTAGTTGCCTCAGTCACTGGTGTGCCAAGGCACCCACTGCCAGCGGGTCTCCGCCTCTAATGGAGAACCAGAGGGGACGGTGGGTTGATTCGTGGCACGCCTGCTTTCCAGCATCCGCATGGAAAACAGTGCACATGAGCCACAAGAATCACAGTCCCTCAAAGCCTCTTTTGCATGTTCTGTACCCATCACTTATCATGCTTATCCTCTGCTGGCATGTTGCTCTTTCATAGAATGCATGGGTGAAACAGCAATTCAGTAAATACAGTCAAATTAGAAGTCTGTGTATATTTAGCTCTTTAGGGGTGCGTGTTCATCTTAAGTTTTACAGGTAAATGTCAACATTTAATAAATAAGATGCTAAATGTCTGAAATTGTGAAGAAATAGAATGCTTTTCAGACATTTACCGGTTAATCTTATGATTTACCAAGCGTATTGGTAAATGCAGGTATATCATAGAACAATATATGCATTTCTGCATACAAATTGTCAATTAACAAAAAACATTAACCTGTTAAACCCCCAGCCTCCCACAGGCAATTTCCGCCTGGAGGGTTATGGCCTTAAATAAATCACATTATCTTCCAAAGTATACACAGCACAGGCATGGTTCAGGGCTTGAATTCAAGGTAACCCCCTGGCCATTAGGACTAAAACCTCAGATTTGATATAAGTCTTACTCAGTACCACACTGGAAAGAGAAGCAAGAAAAACTTTTGTTTTTATTCTATCGACTTTTTTTCACCTTGTAGCATATGTCTACTACACTGGACAAAAATGAAACAGATTGAAAAAAGGGATCAAATTTTTACAAAGCTAGGCCCAAGGGTCCCCAAACCTCTCCAAAATGAATATTGTGTAAATCTTTATGGCCAGTCATACACTAGTACCATCTGGCACCTCACATGCTATATATTGCCACATGAATTAGATTTTGTAATCCTCCTTTTTACTTATTTGTCCAATATTTCATTCAAAAGGTGGCCTTTTGGAGTGCTTTGGGGTGCCCAAAATGTATCCATGATGAGTATGCATAACAAATACTCTCAGTTCATATGCCACAACTGTCAGGCACATTGCTCTCACTTAACTGTGTGTTTGTGCAGGAGAATGTAGCTACTGAGATTTTTTTGTAGCTCTGTATTTTCAGTACCTGACTATTTTTGTTACTCACTTGCTTGAAAGTATGTAAATGTCAAGAAGCAAAATAATGAGATTTTTTTTTTTCAAAATAAAGTGGTTACACTCATTCAACACTGCTGACAGGTGAATATGTGTTGATTATTGGATAAAGGCGTCTGCTAAATGTCTACATTAATAATAATAATAATAATAATAATAATAATAATAATGAGATTGCAGACACCTTTGCTGCTCTAAATCAGGTTTCCAGACTGAAAACACCTAATTTCCTTTCATCTTTACTTTGATTGACATGTGGCAACAAAGGAACTGAGTGAGTGATTGAAGAGACCTAAGAAACCTACACTGTCTCTAGGCGAGTAACATCACTCCTTGTAATCATGGAAATATAAAGAAGTTTGCTAAACACTCCCATGCAATAATCTAAATCAAAGAACATCAATGAGAAAATAATAAAGACTGCCAGGAGGCAACAATTACTTCCTGCAACTTGTATTGCATCGTAAAGATCAGGGACCGTATGCAGCAGCACAGCATAGATGAGACATGGTGTTGCTCTTTACTATGCAATAAAAAATGTTAAAAAAAAAGTTATTTCTATGTGCCCCTTGGAGTCAAATGGTTGCATTTTCTAATAACATTTACAGTAAAAATGCATATTGAAAATTACGCATAATAATAATAATAAATGTAGTGTGGACCCATTACACTTACAAATGCTTCAAATGCTGCCTCACAGACGCTGAATCAGCGCTCTCCAACCCAGAAAGTTGATAAATTTCGTCGTCACTTTCACTATTATCCATCTCCTCCAAAACTTAAAAAAGACTGAACCGACTTCTTTTGGGAAGCTTTGGAACACTGCTCGCCATTTCGTTTGATTTTATAAATTTTACAAATTGAAAAATGCTCAGAAAATGGTAAGAAACCTTGATCCTAAGTGTGTAATACTGCGCTCTCGCTTGCAAATATTTGTCTTGTTTACATATGCACATCGATTACTCTTCAATGGATTAGGCTAAAAACAAAGTCAAGGTATGATTGGACAGCTTGTGCCCTCCCCTACAACATGATCGGGGAGATTTCACCATCAACAGATACATGTAAGGCCAGAGCAGCGAAACACACCCCTAGTCGATCGGAGTTGTTTTTGAACTGTAAGGTACTAGACACACTGCGAAGGGAACATCTCAGCGGTGAAATAGCGAATACGAAAAATTCCTTCGCTATTTGACGGTAGGAAAACAACGTTTCTGATATTTAGTCTTTTTTTTTTTTGCTATTTTGCTTTTATAATATTATTACAGTTGATTTTTGAAATATAGTGTGTAATTGCAGTACCATGTTCCGCCCGTGGAACAGGGGAGCGTAAGAGGTTAATGATGTTGAATAATATTTTTATTTCTGCATACAAATGTTCCATTAACAAAAAACACTAATGTCGAACAATGTATTTGTTTCTGCATACACATTTTTCACCAACAAAATAATTATTAATGAGATTACAAGTGAGAAATTTAAAACTAGTTCAAAACGGTACTGAACAATATTGTAAACCACTTGTGTAGAACAACCAAACAATCTGGTAAATTTGTGTATAAAACAAATCACAATGGTGTTGAATGATACTGTACTCCAAATACATAGTAGTTTAATGAAAAATAACATAATGTGCAAATTAAATCATTTAAGACCTTAGTTTTTTCTACAGAAAATTACACTTTGGTTATGACACAAAACGCCACAAAGACGGCAGCGAAGAGATATACTTACTTATTGCAGCATGGTAGACTGCGGCACTTGGAGTTGCAAGGGACTCCTGAAGCCTTAAAAAGCATGAGAGTGATTAGAAAGACTTTCAGTCATTAGCCAAAGGCACTTGATTATTCTTGATTTACCAGTAAATGTCAGAAGTAAAGCGTGATCATGTTTATGTCGACATTTACCAGGAAATCTTAAGATTTGCCTATGCTGAGATAAGAAATAAAAGAAGAAAGGAAAGAGAAGTCACGGTTTTATTTTTGAGTCCAGATAAGTATAGTTTATTGAAGGTACAAGTTCTGAGTTGTACAGCTACAACCAGACATATTAAAGGTTACATGGTGGCAACGGTTTGCAGGTATCCTCTTTCCAAGCACGGATCAGAGCAATACAAAGAACATTTCAGTATTCTCAGCTTAAATGCAGTCTCTCAATGACATCATTTTTCCTTTAACCAGTTTGTAATTGTTTAACAATATGTTGGTACCTCTAACACAAAAACAATGATCCACCCTAAATGGCAAATGCCTTTCATCTTAGAACTGGACATCAAAGGAGAGGCCAACACCTATTTCAAAATGTCGTGGAGGTCAGCCTTGTCCTAGCAAGAACAAAGTGACCAGAAAGATATTTATCAACTTACTGTCTAACTAGGAAAGTAACCAGAATCTGACTTAATCTTTAACCCATTTCTGTGAATTGTATTCTACGACCAAAAATGTATTTCTAAATAAAATGGTCCAATAGCCAATATTCTGACTTTTACCATAATATATACGATAACTTAAATTTGAAGACACACTGAAGTGCATGCAGAGATACACTGGAATAAAGAGTAATCTGTCTCTTTTATATATACTGTTGTGGGCTTAGAACCAGATGCAATCACTCAACGTCTGTTAAACTAAATCCCCTGCTGTGAGGATCTGCCAGGACTGCATTCAATAGGCAGAGCGCTCTGCTATGGCGCTACGCAACATAAGTTAGCTCTTACTGAACAGAGTGTTACGAAGACAGAACTTTCAAGATGGTGGAAAACACAGCACTAACGTTGTTTCTGGATGAATTTACAGAAGATTGTGCAGAGAAACTGCTGTTTAATACCTCTATTGCACTTGCATCGAGAGCCAACACCATGGCTTTAACAGCAGTAAATTCAAACACTAATGAACTCACAGAAATAGCAAAACTATCAAACAAAACTAAACAACAAAAACAGTGTTACAATTAGTTCATCTGTAACCAGCACTATTCATCCTTTATTTCTCTTTTTAAATGCAGTTAAGAAAATATTCCTCAATGCGATGGTGCAGATTCACTTTGTTTAAAAGGAAAAATAGTCAATTAAATGACACTGTTAATTTAAATAAACTATCAGATTTTTTTTTTTTTTACAAAAAAGAATGCATACAGATATGTTGGTCAAAAAGTCCAGTATGTGGGAAATATCCAGCTACCGCACGTATTGTTCCTTCATCATTTTGAAACGCCCACTGAGTTAGCTCATCACAATGTTAGCTAATGGTACAAAGCGCTCTCAGCGTGCAGGTCGTTCAATAGAAAGCGCCACGTAACGCTATGTAGCGCTGTGCCTATTGAACACACCCCAGGCATAGACTGTTTAAACAAATGCAGATCTTTATCAGTTCTGAGTACTAAGCTTCAAACAATGTTTTTCACACTTCTAAAACAAAATCTAGTCAAAAATGGAGTTGTATCACCCGCTGGTGGCTGATGGAGATGGTTCAATCTGGAACATTGGTATTTCGCTCAAAATATGTTAAATGTTATAAAAACAATATTTTTGTGAACTCGTGAAAAATACAAACACTGAAACTAAAGTATATTAAAAACCTTACTTAAATTAAGTAATTTACATTCAGGAAATTGATTAAAATCTAAATAATTCATTAGAATGATAAATATGGGATGTATATGATTTCATTTGGTTCTGCATTATGTGAAATTACATCAGGAAAATAAAAATGTGATTATCAAGTAAAAATGAATAACCTGGGAAAAGTTATTGCCTTTTGTAAGACTCTTTGTCTGAATGAAGACGGGAAGGTACTTTGTAATGAAGTTATAATGTAATCGTGTTTCCATTCAAAACAGACAATCATTGACATAATGATGAGAAATATATTAATAATAATTCTTCTGTGATTGGATAATTTGACTACGTCCGGCCCAGCTGCAATATTCGTTTAAATGATTGCAACATGAAAAAAAGTCTCTCAAAAGAAAACAACTCTTTCTCTATCTTGAATGTCTCTTCTTACACAAAAAACATCTGAAAATCACTGGCAAGACTCAACATTGCAGTAAAAATCCAACATCAAGGAATGAAAACTAAAACAGTTGCTGGAAAATGACTTTTGAATTCAAAGATCAAATTAAAAACATGAATAAACAAAATACTTTTTTCCTACAACATCCAAAAGCATGCTAAATTACACAAAGTAAACAAAATAATACTTAAGTTACTTAAGCCCAAAGTGCTTTTTAAATCTGAGTGAATTGGTGCTGCATTACTGTAAACAAACATCACTTTAAGCACACAGGAAGACGAAATCATTTGGTGTGTGGCTTTGTTGCATTGTGGGATATGGAGTCCTGAAGAGGACTACAAACTGAAGATCTCAACTTTTAACCACATGGAGAAAGCTATATAATTCTACATTGCGAGACTGTTTCCACTTTCTTCACTTTAAGTACTGGGAACTAAACAACTTCTGAATTTCCATGGTGCATAAATTGATTTTTTAAAATTAATTTTGTTTAAATTGCGTATGTTAACATCTGTTGAATTATTACATGATAAAATATTTGAATGCATTATTAAATGTTGAATATATTGGGAACCCTACTTACAACTGAATATGGTTCATTTTTCTTAAATATACTTAATATAATACATAGGAAGGAAATTATTACAGTCTAATACAATCTACTTTTTCCTTTTGTAACTTTTCAAATGAAAGATGATATTACTTTCAACAAGATTCGCTTGTTTTGTTTTTGACTGTTGAACAGCACTAATATATGATAACATTGAATTGAATCAAAGTTGAACATTGTATAAACATTAAATCAGAAACCAAATGAATCAATCATATTTATAGCCAGAACTTGATTACTGTAAAATATATATTCATGTTCAGTGTAACTTTAGATTGCACTTGAAGATGAAGGCATTTTTGATGGCGAGATAGGATATAGCAGTAAAAAACCCTAGTTAATTTGAGTAAAATATTGTTTCTACATAACTTAATGCGTGTCTTGAGATCATATCCAAAAACATGCTTACTTGTCTCGAGATAGCTTAATGATTTATGATACAATTACTTCATCATAAAATTTACACCACACAGTGCAGCTCAATATAGCCTTTAACACTAGAGTGTAACATAGAGCGTAAAACTGCTGATCAAGTCAACCAGCTGGAGCTAAGGGCCATCTCAACAGGGAAACAGGCCACTCCTGTGCTGAACAATATTCCTAGACCGAAAGAAAGGAGGAAAATAAATGTATTTAGTTTTCATTCCTAATGTTAGTATTACAAATATTACTCTCTCTCAATTTTGGCGCTAGAGGGAGATTATTTTAACTTAGAACAGGCTCTGGAGGAGCTCAGCAGAAAGGAGCGGAGAGCGTGGAGAGCACCCGGGGAAGGGGCGGGGGAACCCGGTAGCTAGCGGTGCACAAGGGCGTGGTGGGAAATAACCAGAACCAAGGAATAAAGGTGCAGAAAGCATGCAAAAGTATGACACACTAGAAGCGTGAATATTTTTCCTGAACGAAGTAAAAATTAAACTGCTCACAAAACAACCGTGACGGTCAGACGAAGCCTCCTTGTCAGGGAAGGTTGAGGAGAAAATGTCGCTGATCCCTCCTGATGGCAGCAATTAATCCCCTCAAGGGCGGGGTCTCTGTGCCTGACGCAGAGGGGGCTCTTACGAGCAGCTTTGACATAGTACTCAGGTACTGGCTACACAGAGGCATATCTCAACCGGTAATGGAATAACAATTCATACTTGGAAGGGAAAACCTAGCCAATGCAACCAGAAACAGAATTCACATTCACATATTCTTTTGCATCTTGTAAAAATGCAACATTGAAAATAACTATTACATTATGTATTCAAATGTAACGTGTCAAAACACAAACAAACTCAGCACTTCTATTCCAGTCTTTACATCTACAGGTACAATTCTACTTACAACACATATAATGCAACATGTTGTTATTATTTATTTTTTTACTGATAGTACCATTATAACTGCTTAGTGTGGTTCACGTCAAGGTCAACACATCTTAACAGTCCAAGCCAAAACAACCATCTGGACAAGGGCATAGTTTCTGCGGTGAAGCAGGATGAGGATTGTATAACTAGGATGACTGTATATGTAACTATAATGCAAGATTAGTAATAAATAAATAAGGACTCACTCACTGAAACAAGTTATACTGTGGTCCTTGAAAAGCTCCGGTCAAAGAAAGATTGCTGCAGTCCTGACTTAAACACCTGCCATACTAGAACATGCAACTTGCGGATTTCCGAACTTGAAATAATCTGAGCTGCGTTTTGCTCAGACCTTATACCAGATTCTTCCTTTGCACATCTGCACTGTAAACACCTTCAAATATTTTCCTCTTTATGAGATAATCTGCCATACAGTCCATTCACTGCCTAGTGATAAACTATCATGTAGTATATTAATGGTATTTGTCTGTTAATAAACAAACTCACCAATGTGACAGCTCCCTGTGGACATCACCGTGGAACAGGGACAGGGCTCACAGCTGTCTGTAAGGGCAGCACTGGGCCTGTAGAAATTATATTTGCATTTTTCACAGAGGTGTCCTTCTGTGCTGCCTTGGCAGTTCAGACAGGTGCCTGAAAGGAAATAATTTACAAAGGATTAAAAAAAAAAACTGGCTATAGGTGAATCTACAGCACTTCAACTTTTCTGTCTATAAAATGTGATTATTGTTACACAATATTAACATTAAACACATGTGCTTAAATGTTTACTGTGGAATGCCAAAGTGTACTAAAGCAGACTAAAGGCACTGTGGCACCACGGTACATTTGACCACAAATACAACGGTTCACAATATGTAAAGCATTGTAAACATGTACATATAAGCATGGAAAATACCCAAGCAGATTTATTCTGGCAAACTTTTATAAGGGAACTCTCTACTGTTGTTACTTTCATATGGAATGTTAACCATGAAGCAACTGTGCATTGAATTCAGGGAGTCTCAGCCTGGCACTGTCTGCAGACTTCCATAACATAGATTGGTCTTATCTTGTATAAAAGAAAATAAAGGAATTCATACATCATAGTCCATAAACCAGCTGGAGAATACGTTTCACAGCTTACTCAGGAGCAGGAAATACAATCATCTTAATAGAATCACAGTTATTAATCTCAGACTCCCGCCCACAACCATGCTTTTTTTAACAAACACAAAAAACAAAATAAACAGACACAAACCAAACACCTAGCTCCTATTCAGAGCACTAACTAAACACAATACTAGCCCTACCTAACACGGGACAGCTAAGCTGTTTTCCCATCCTAAAACAAAACACAGTTTAACACAAAGGTTTCACACTACTTTTTTCTTCACGATTGCTACACTTAAAACCAGACTCTTCACTCTGCAGCAGCCCTGAACAGACTGGCTGTCTTTCTTAAATACCCTGCACCTGGCTCTAATTTACAATAATCACCAGGTGCAGGGGATAATTAATAATAAAACAATTAACAATAAACAATTAAACAGCACCACGAAATTAAACAAAACGTGCGTTTCCACCTGTTTTAGGCAGGGAGGAATCTGCTCCTCTCCCTGCTACTTGACACACCCTCCCCCTTGTCTTTACCAGGCACATGCCATTTAACGGCCACCTCCCCCCCCCCCTTGAAAGACCACCCACCCTCAAGTCACAAATGTCAATTTTCACCCTCTTCCACGGACGGGCTTGAGGACGGGTTGGTCCCTCCGCCGTTTCCAGGGAGGGACCTAGGACCGGTGAGGAGGGACCCAGACGGCTTGTCCGGGGCGACCACAGCTTAGGCCAGTGACCGGGAGCCAGGACTGGCAGGCAGAGGTGTGCGCCTGTGGACCTGCACAGCGACTTCTGGGATCCCAGGTGGAGTGTGGCACAAGGCAAGGGGTGCGGAGCAATCAGCAGGGGAAACCCCAGTGATGTCTGCCCCTTGCGTAGCGACGTCTGCCTCTTGCACAACGACGACTAGGATTCCAGGGGGAGTGGAGCAAGGGACCAGGTAAGTGACTGTGCCTGGCTGTGCTGTGACCTGGGAGCCAGGTCAAGCGGAGGGAAGTCTGGGCATTCCGGCCTGGTGTCGACACTGCCGGGACAAGGGACCTCCCTCGGCAACACCGGACTGGCTTGCAGGGATGGAGACACGTCCTCCCCCCTGGATTCTGGCAGCGGCGGCTCCTCCCCTCTGGGCTCTGGCAGCGGCGGCTCCTCCCCTCTGGGCTCTGGCAGCGGCAGCTCCTCCCCTCTGGGCTCTGGCAGCGGCGGCTTCAGCTCCAGCTCTGCTGGCTCCCGCTCCGGCAGCCCTAGCTTCAGTCTCCACCTTTTACTTTGCTCCCGTTGAGCAGCTGTATTCCTGTTGATCATATCGATCAACTCCTTAAAATCCATTTTACTTTACAATATATATATATATAAGAACATAAGAACATAAGAAAGTTTACAAACGAGAGGAGGCCATTCGGCCCATCTTGCTCGTTTGGTTGTTAGTAGCTTATTGATCCCAAAATCTCATCAAGCAGCTTCTTGAAGGATCCCAGGTTGTCAGCTTCAACAACATTACTGGGGAGTTGATTCCAGACCCTCACAATTCTCTGTGTAAAAAAGTGCCTCCTATTTTCTGTTCTGAATGCCCCTTTGTCTAATCTCCATTTGTGACCCCTGGTCCTTGTTTCTTTTTTCAGGTTGAAAAAGTCCCTTGGGTCGACACTGTCAATACCTTTTAGAATTTTGAATGCTTGAATTAGGTCGCCACGCAGTCTTCTTTGTTCAAGACTGAACAGATTCAATTCTTTTAGCCTGTCTGCATATGACATGCCTTTTAAGCCCGGAATAATTCTGGTCGCTCTTCTTTGCACTCTTTCTAGAGCAGCAATTTTTTTTTTTTTATCGTGAGGCGACCAGAACTGCACACAATATTCAAGATGAGGTCTTACTAGTGCATTGTACAGTTTTAACATTACTTCCCTTGATTTAAATTCAACACTTTTCACAATGTATCCGAGCATCTTGTTAGCCTTCTTGTTAGCTTCCCCGCATTGTCTAGATGAAGACATTTCTGAGTCAACAAAAACTCCTAGGTCTTTTTCCTTCTCCAATTTCAATATCTCCCATATGATATTTATAATGTACATTTTTATTTCCTGCGTGCAGTACCTTACACTTTTCTCTATTAAATGTCATTTGCCATGTGTCTGCCCAGTTCTGAATCTTGTCTAGATCATTTTGAATGACCTTTGCTGCTGCAACAGTGTTTGCCACTCCTCCTACTTTTGTGTCGTCTGCAAATTTAACAAGTTTGCTTACTATACCAGAATCTAAATCATTAATGTAGATTAGGAATAGCAGAGGACCTAATACTGATCCCTATGGTACACCGCTGGTTACCACACTCCATTCTGAGGTTTTTCCTCTAATCAGTACTTTCTGTTTTCTACATGTTAACCACTTCCTAATCCATGTACATGTGTTTCCTTGAATCCCAACTGCGTTCAGTTTGAGAATTAATCTTTTGTGCGGGACTTTGTCAAAAGCTTTCTGGAAATCTAAATAAACCATGGCATATGCTTTGCAATTATCCATTATCGATGTTGCATCCTCAAAAAAATCAAGCAAGTTAGTTAGACACGATCTCCCTTTCCTAAAACCATGTTGACTGTCTCCCAGGACCCTGTTACCATATAGGTAATTTTCCATTTTGGATCTTATTATAGTTTCCATAAGTTTGCATATAATAGAAGTCAGGCTTACTGGTCTGTAGTTACCTGGTTCAGTTTTGTTTCCCTTTTTGTGGATCGGTATTACGTTTGCAATTTTCCGGTCTGTCAGTACCACCCCTGTGTCAAGAGACTGCTGCATGATCTTGGTTAGCGGTTTGTAAATTACTTCTTTCATTTCTTTGAGTACTATTGGGAGGATCTCATCCGGCCCAGGGGATTTGTTTATTTTAAGAGCTTGTTGTGTGAAATTTAATTACTTTAAATTTAAAAGGAAGTTGATGTAGAGGTAAATAAGACAATTACTTCACAGAGTAATTTCAAAAGGTCCTTTACTATTTCACACACACACACACACACACACACACACACACACACACACACACAGTTACATACACAGATGCTATACTGCGAATAACAATATCCCTAACGGGACACAACCCAACAAGGTTACATACAAAGATTATATTAATCACAGATCAATACAATCCATGAGACGCAACTGAACTAATTCTTACCCTTCCAAGCAGATCGGGAGAGCCCTTCGACCCTGGTAAGAGAAAGCAGCTGTCTCCAAAAAATACCGAGCAGGACTGCGCGCTAATCCTCACGACTGACTCTCATCAGAGCAGGGGAGAACCCTGTCCTTTTATAACTTACCAAGTTAGGCTTCTGCGTGCGAGAGAGTAATTGGCCAGATCACTCCCTCGAGGCTCGGCCCTCTGAATAAACCATCCCTTTCCCTAGAACATTCTGACAAAAACAAGTTATATAAGCATGACTAAGGCTTAGTTATATCAAATACGGGTTATTATAGGGCAAGGGCACAGATGAACTCGAACGCATTTCTAGAACTTTCTAGAACACACTTTTTTTTTATTACATAGCTCCTAGTCCCTTTAACACTTCTGCCTCAGTTATGCTAAAGTTATTTAAAACTGGATAGGAACTGGATGACATGTGGGGCATGTTGTCAGTATCTTCCTTTGTAAAAACTTATCATTAAAGTAATCATTTAATATATTTGCTATATTTTTTCTTCATCTACGATGTTGCCATTTGTATCTCTTAAACATTTAATCTCCTCTTTGAATGTTCGCTTGCTGTTGTAATATTGGAAAAACATTTTGGAATTGGTTTTAGCTCCCTTAGCAATGTTCATTTCTATTTCTCTCTTGGCCTTTCTAACTTCCTTTTTGACTTGCATTTGCAGTTCTGTGTACTCTTTCTGCGTACTTTCTTTTTGGTCCTTTTTTAATGCTCTGTAAAGTGCCTTTTTCATTGAATATTTTTTTTAATTGATCTATTAAACCATTTTGGCAATTTAGTTTTACATTTAGATTTGTCTACTTTAGGGATGTAATTGTTTTGCGCCTCTAGTACTACATTTTTGAAGAACAACCATCCTTCTTCTGTGGGTGTTTTCTCTATTTTACTGCAATCCACTTCTGTTAGTCTCTGTTTCATACCTTCATAGTTTGCTTTTCTAAAATTGTAAACCTTATCTTTAGTCATTACTTTTGGGGTTTTAAAAAACACTTCAAATGAGACCATGTTGTGGTCTGAGTTTGCCAGTGGTTCTCTGACCTCTGTTTTAGTTATTCTATCTTCGTTATTTGAAAAGACTAAATCAAGGCATGCCTCCCCTCTAGTCGGTGCCTTGACAAATTGTGTTAGGAAGCAGTCATTTGTCAATCCCCCATTAGTATGTCTTCTCCTTTGCTACACGCATTTCTAATGTCATATATATATATATATATAGGGTTGCCACCTTTTCCACAGACCAAACCCAGACATATTTCTCAGCATTCTATTAAAACTGATGTATAATACAGATTAGCACAATACCACCAGATCTCGGTACAAATCCATAATCATGCAGTATATACAGTATTGTGCTCTTGATAGTTCTAGCAATCGAGTTTGATTGCAAGTTTGATAACGATTTACAGAGAAACCTAATATGTCCAGCCATTTATAACAGATTGTGTTAATGTTTTATAACGTTTACTGATTTTTTGGTATTTACAGAATAACACAGAGGCATTCAAGATTGAACTAAAGCAGATAAAGTAGTCGTGTGCAACTGGCGACATACTTCAAAATAAAATAAAGCTGATGCTAATGAGAGTAGGCAGAAACAGTCCAACACCCTGTAAGTCTCTTACCCAGGATAGATTGATTACAGGACCGCAGCAAAAACATCTTTCTACACTTCCTGAGCCAGTCTCATGGAAGCACAACCTAGTCTTACATAGCCCTGTGCCACATCGAGATGTTACTTGCTTGCCTACCTCCAACTGAGGTCTCAAACTACTCTTTAGGATTGAACTTCCTTAGTATAAATCCTGACCTAAACTTCCTCCCCTTTGACTGGTGTCACAGGTCCAGCAGCAGCTTTCATTGCTCAATACTAAACCAGTCCACGAGTGCTGTGCTTGTGATTGACACCCACAGTAACCCAATGGGATTTCGTGGAGTATAGCTCCACAAACAGCAGTAAACGAGTGCCCAAGAGAAAGGCACCAGCGCTGTCAACTACCCCTAAAATAAGCAAGTTAGTGTCGAGGACACCAGCAAGTTTAGCGTACTGTGCTTCACCTTTTCATAATTGCAGAAAGCCACGCAGTGTACACGGATGGTACTGTACTCCCAGAAGTCGCTGATTTTTTTTGGTGTCTGTGTCCTTTAGTTCCAAGATATTCCTGAATGCTACATGAGGCTATGACCTTTCAACTCCACAGAGTGAGCCAACGGCGTTGAACGATCACAGCCTGGCATGACTGTTTGCAGTGAGGTAATCAAAGGCCTTGAACATTTAGCAATCCATGGCAGAATTGCATCTAGGTGACAGCCTGAAAATAATTTCACCTCACTAACTGGAACAACTTAGTAACAAAGAAAAGATTGCAAGCATCGTGGGTAAATGGCATATACAGTAATTTACAGTTAGGGGCCATTCACAATTATTTACATTTTCTGAAAGCGTAAAAGAGTGCATTGGTGGAGGGTCGAGGATTTTAAATAGCTTGAAATATTCCCATGCCTTCCTGAAAAAGAACTGTAACCAGAAGAATTTTCAATTTTGTTACAGTTCATGATATTTGACTGTATTCTGCAATTCCTACGTGTTGGTCAGCATATGCACGTTATGTACACTTACTAAGATTGATGATAATTTTGGATGACTCCTTAGGGTATAGACACACTGTACTTGCAATCAGTCTTACAGTATACTGATCACTTATTCAATTTAACAAATTACATTTCCATTGAATTGTTCATGAAATTTTATTAGTATTAAGGCAGAATCTCTTCATAGCCTGGCATATTCCCCGTCTGAATTGAGCAATATGTCATGTTTCCTCATTAAAGATCTTCAAAGTAAGTGAAAGAAAATTCTGAACCCCCAGTCTAGTCACAGTTAAAGCACAAGGTCAGTATCATTAATAACATCTGGCAAATATCGCAGTTTGCAATAAAAACTTGAATATCTCATTAAGTTCAATTTGCCGAGCACCTTCCTCTGTGGCATATGCCATATTAAATCAAAATAAAAGCTGGGTCATTTGTAAATCCATGTCAATAATCTCAAGAAAGTGGATTGTAATATGATTTCACTGCTTTTGAATGAAAAACAGATGTCCTTTATTGTTTTTTTTTTTTTTTGGTAAAACCAAAAAATGATACCAGTCGCTGTTTTTGGGGGGGGGGAGGGGGGGGGTTGTTTGTTTTTTTGTTTTTTTAAGGCATAATGGGTGTAAAGATTGGTATACTTGAAAACGTTGTAGACAGCATTTGAGTTCCATGAAAAACAAACAAACTGCCTTTAACCCTTTCATGCATTGTGACCTCATATTGGGACAGATACAAAAACACTCTTCTAGTCTTTCTATGGGGACACATGGAAGACACAAATGAATGACAACCTTAAATCAGGATGACATTTTCCCCCATTTAAAGCAATGGAAAATATTCAATGAAAACTACTTTTTTCAGCTATTTTTGAAAAATATTTTTGTTATTATGAAAAGGTTAAAATTTGTGAATGGGGCTAAATATAACAAGGTAAACCCCAGACTTCAAAGGATTGATGTTACATTAATAATTACATTTCTTTTAGCCCTTTCAACTAAATTATTTAAATCAACTGTACTTACAAACTGTAGTTTGTACTCCAAAAGAAATCTAAACCTGTATGCTTTAAAAGCATTTAAAACACCATTAACATTTAGAGAAGGATTTGCATCTTTGAAAAGGAGATTGAATAAAAAAAATTACTATCAAAAGCTTTTTTTCCCCCCAGTCCCAGAACTGCTTAGTAACTAATTAAGATGAGGGCTGTTTCAATCTAATGAACAGAAGATCAGCATGTGCCCAAGTGGTGCTAATTAAAGCCAGAAAACAGTGCATCCCTTTGATCACCAAAATTAGCTCCATGCAACCACACAGCTATGATCACCAAAACCAGCTCCATGCAACCACACAGCTATGATCACCAAAACCAGCTCCATGCAACCACACAGCTATGATCACCAAAACCAGCTCCATGCAACCACACAGCTATGATCACCAAAACCAGCTCCCTGCAACCACACAGCTATGATCACCAAAACCAGCTCCCTGCAACCACACAGCTACCAATAGGTCACATTGGGGTGTTGATATTACAGCATATCACTGGCATATATCCATACACTATATATATATATATATATATATATATATATATATATATATATATATATATATATATATATATATATATATATATATTTCCATTACATGAGAGTAGATGTTGAACTTCATGCTGATTTGAACTCGGCTCTCACCAAGACAGGCACCAACTAAGACGTAGCTTTGCATTAAACTAATGTGATCCATCTGCATCTCCATCCATTTGCGTTGTTTTCCATCTGATGATGTAGATATCCTTCTGTCTGGTGTTGATTGCTGAAGTGTAATGCTGGCTCCAGGGATCAGCTCATTTTGCCTCCCCAGCACATCAGCACACACAACGGCCGCAATGCTGGCTCTGGGGATCAACCCAGTGCGGTCTCCCCAGCGCATCAGCATGACAACCGTCTGGATTGAGCTAAGTAGGGTACATCTCTGGGGTCTTCAAGTGGGCACCTCCCATCCTCTGTGTTTAGTTGACTAGCCCACGACACCTCAAGAGGGCTCAACAGTGATTCTGGCATCCCAGCATCACCCCCCTCCATCCCCCACTCAGCTCAGCCCAGCTTACTAACATGTACATCAGCGTTGCTTTCTTTCTATTGTGCTTATCCCCATCCAGAATCTTTCTGTCTCAACCACAACCAGTTGCTGCTCCTTTCTGCTGCTTCAGATAAGTAATTCACTGTGCGACACAACTCTTTGCCACTGAACCCGACGTCTCTGAGAAACCGGGTTGTAGAGTGTGCCACAAATCCTCGACAACCCACCTCCACTGGGTAAACTGGGACTCTCCATCCTCGCTGTTCCACTTCAGCAGCTAGTTGAGCATACCGAAGTTTCATCCTCTCATACGCCTCATCCATAGCATATTTAAAAAATTATATTTTATATATATATATATATATATATATATATATATATATATATATATATATATATATATATATATATATGGGTATTTTAAATATTCTATCCTGATTGGTCAAAATAGGTCACATTGGGGTGTTGATATTACAGCATATCACTGGCATATATCCATACACTAGAATTTAAAAACAAAAACGGCAGACATATTGGAATTTATCGACGACGAGATTTATGTAAATGTTGAACTTTTGGGAAACCAAAGTGTACATCAGATATTGAATGAACCGGAATCGGACACCAATGATTAAAGTCGTGAAAAAAAGCAAAAGTATTCAAATAAATTAAAAACTCGCCATTCTGATCGCTCTGTTCCTTCTCCCTGAACTACGGCGTTTCCCTATCCCATTTTGAAAATAAATAGTTTCTTAAAAATATCTCTTAAACTTTCAGCTTTTCACAAAAGATTTGGGTCCATCTTAAAAAATGTTTTGTTGACGTGCGCCCGCTGTCCGTTCTTCGGTCTGTCTGCCTGCTGCCACCGGACCCACCCCCTGCGCAACTGTGTGATCTGATGCTGAACATTTATAAATTCATCTCGACAGTTCCTGCCATAACTTTTAAATGTGTCCATGTACGTTGGTATCGTGTTTTCTGCTGTGCCCTGCATTGTTTAAAATTGTTGCTTAACACTGGCCCAGTACTTCTCCATGTTTCCAAGCTGTAAAAGTCAGTTTGATAAGTAACCGGGTATTCCATGCAAATAATGTCTTTCTCGCCACTGTGAAACTGCAGCACAAATCTGGTATGGATACCTCCTGTTACTACCCCGGAAAACAAAAGGATGATATAAAAAAAAAAAAAAAAATGCAACTCTCACCTGATACTATTGCAGGTCTTGTAAGGAATGGTCTGCGTGATTTAAAGGCAGTCTTATTTGTGCTGCATGATTTAAAGGCAGACTCATTTGTGCTGTGTCATGATGAAAATGGGTAGTAATATTTTACTTTAAAATGTAATGAATAAACCAGGAATTACAATTAGTGTAACGAATCAAAACTGCACTTTCAATGGCAATGTTCAATTCAACATCTGAAATATATATATATATATATATATATATATATATATATATATATATATATATATATATATATATATATATATATATATTTTAATTAATGCATTTTTGTTTTTGTTTTTTTATGTTTTAAGGGGCTATTTTTCATGCAGAGGTGAAAGGATATTTAGTAAAAATCAGTTTTTTGTTAATTAAAACTTGTTTTTACAGGGTTTTTTTACATTTTTATTTGTAATGTTGGTTGATCAATTTTATAAGCGCAATAAGGCACTTCAGGGTGCGGGATATCCACACGCCCTGGGCGGTTAAAGCCACTCGGCTTAACCTCCTGATTTATAACGCACCCGGGGCATGTGGATATTAGAGTATATCCCGCACCCTGTCGTGCCTTATGGCTCACAATATATATTAAATCAAGGGAAGTAATGTTAAAACTGTACATTGCATTAGTAAGACCTCATCTTGAATACTGTGTTCAGTTCTGGTCACCTTGCTATAAAAAAGATATTGCTGCTCTAGAAAGAGTGCAAAGAAGAGCGACCAGAATTATTCCGGGTTTAAAAGGCATGTCATATGCAGACAGGCTAAAAGAATTGAATCTGTTCAGTCATGAACAAAGAACACTACGCGTCGACCTAATTCAAGCATTCAAAATACTAAAAGGTATTGACAATGTCGACCCAAGGGACTTTTTCGACCTGAAAAAAGAAACAAGGACCAGGGGTCACAAATGGAGATTAGACAGAGGGGCATTCAGAACAGAAAATAGGAGGAACTTTTTTACACAGAGAATCGTGAGGGTCTGGAATCAACTCCCCAGTAATGTTGTTGAAGCTGACAACCTGGGATCCTTCAAGAAGCTGCTTGATGAGATTCTGGGATCAATAAGCTACTAACAACCAAACGAGCAAGATGGGCCAAATGGCTTCCTCTCGTTTGTTAACTTTCTTATGTTCTTATGTTCCATAATGCACAAGAACACACTGCAGTGCCTAAAGCTGGTTATAAACAGATCAAAAGTTTGCGTGCCTCCTCTGCAAATCAAAAGCAAGATTATGCTCCTCTTCTCCTTTAAAATAGACTTTTGGCTGTTCTGCAATTAAATTTTGTTTTGCACCCTACAGAGCAATTCTACAGCATGCTCAGCATATAAAGCACACAGTAAAGCAAAGCAGACAGACAGCATGCGCATGAGTGACGCGTGTGAAAACAGGTTCCAGTTCCATAGTTTTTGATTTGCAGATGTATGGCAACATTGTTTGCATGATGTCACGCAAACAAAGTGTGGAGTAGATCTGATGTACTTCTCAATAGGGGGTTTGGGTTGTATCTGCCTTAATAATTTCAGGTTTAACTGAGCTTATTGACTGCAGCACCCCACCATACAGTGGTATGCATTTCCACACGATGGAAAGCCTGCAGGCCTTCTGTATCCAAGCTGTACACAAGGAGGCTCCAGCAGGGACCATCATTATCACACCCACGCAACTGTGGGGCACACAAACAAACCCTGTTCCGTGTAGCTGATTGATCTCAAAACGTTGTCAAGCATGGTCTTAAAGGGTCCCAATGATTCAGCATCAACAACCTAACTACGCAACCCATTCCATACACTCACGTCCCAATAGCAGTGCTCAGTGCTCTTTCTTGAAAATTATTTTTTTTTTGTTGGGGTAAAATCAAGCAATGATTCCCCCCCCCCGCGTCCTTTCTGAGAACTGAAGCATGAAACTGAAAGCTTTGGTCACAATCTGAGTTATTCAAAGACTGATTTTCAAAGACTAAGTTCTGCTTTGGTAAATTAATTTGCTCTGATTCAATTATAATGGATAGCCTCAAGCTGTTTTTCAATAGTTCGTGCTCTGGGGAGTTTTTTTTTTTTTAATTTGATTACTGTCAAAATGTTAAAAACAAAAAAGTATAATTTCCATTGTTTTATTCAAAAAAAAGAGATGATGAAGGGAAGTGAAAGGTTATATTAGGTTAATATAATTCATGATTCTCTAGTTTATAATAGTGAGTGTTTGGCTGCAAAAACGAATGCGTGATACATATTGCAATTCTATTGAAAAATGTAAAACTGTGCATGCATTGGTATAACAATATAAAGTTTGGCGCAAAATATAATAAACATTGACTCAATTTAAAAACATCAGTGATGCAAAATGTAATACATTTTTTGTATCCTATTTCTTTTCAATGTTCCTGTCTTACTATGCAATTGTAAACTTTCTGTGCCTGTACAAATGTGTATTTATTTATTGAGTCTAAAAAGATTCTGCCCTCCTTTAACCTGTACATCAAGCAAAACATAAATATGGTACTGGAAGATGAATGAGTACCTAATACAATAATGAGCAGAAACAGATAATATATGGAATTTTTTGCTTTAGTTTGGATTGTCATTATTTAATTTTGAAAATATCTTATCATTAAAAACAAATGTGAAGATGGACAAGGAAACCTTGGAGCACTTTGTGACAATGGTGGCTGCTCATACAACACACAATAAATAGACACAGCACGCTAGTCAAGCTCCTGAGTGTCTCACACAGGGATTGGGATGCTTTTAAATGTCACCTTGCAGTCTAACTGCTGTTGGAATTTCATAAATCCAGACAGATTACCTAATAAAACAGTTATTATGTGTTCCTATTTTTTAGTATATTTTCCTGTAAAATATCCTCTAGAAAAAAAAAGAAATGACATGCATCTATGTGATACAGTGCACAGGAGTGCAACAATGGTGTTTATTTAATTTAGAAAATATTTCTCTTTTGGACAGTCTAATAGTTTTCACACTTGGGAGGGACCAAAGAAACAGAAGGTCTTGGGCGCTGACAGTAGAGCTGGGGAGTTATCATTTCTGACCATTGGTTTACAAGCTTTCTCACTGTTATGTAAAATTTCAGAATCCAGTCGCTACCAACTCACAAAAAAATAAAACATTTCCATGTGTTTTGGGAGAGGTTACCTGCCAGGAAGAAAGAGCTGACAAAATACTTCCCTTCATTTACTTTAACACATGTCTGAGAAAACAGACACACTAATGACCTTTTATCAGCTGCTGTGTCAACAATTTTCACACACTTGCAATTGTTTTTTTTTGAACAAGAAAAGTGCATCTATTTTTTTCCCGAAAGCCTTATTTTTGCATTTTCGAAACAGATAAAGGGCTAGCATTACAAAACATCTGGACAAGGACACCCATCAGACATTCACGGTTATAGGGACTGGACGGAGGACCCACTGTAACTTTCCTCAGAGCGCAGCGTCTCATTATCAAACACGCTGTCTGCAGGCACAGCTGGGTCAGCCTCACCATCCTCTTATCCAAAGTGTGTACAGAATGGTGACCTCTGGCATCAAAATGCACCTTCATAAAGTGCTCTGCTGGAGATCTCAATAACTGAGAGTGCTGCACCTCCTGGGTATTTACTGTGGCATCAGCTAAGCATTCCAAGCAAGTTTCAAGAGAAAAAATTAATGTACTGGTGGGATAACGACTGTTCTACTGAATGGCTGGGTGATATCCAGGCAAGTACTTAAAGAAACAAGCGCGGTCATCTCAAGATAGCTGTCAGAGATTCCTGACAAATCAACAGAGAAAAGGGGGTTCCAGATCAGTAAAATAGTAACCCATCAGCCTTAACATTTAAAATCATGGAATCAATTATAACTTAAGTAACTTCTAGGATCAAAAATAGTAATGGCATTATGAGACGGCCAGCATGGATTCAGGTTTATCCTGTCTCAGTATAAATCCTGGACATCGCTGAAGAGGTTACTGCAAGGACAGATACAAACAGAGCATATCAAAGTGCTGCATGAAAGACAAATCCTTAATATCACATCAGTGGGAATCCAAGGTAATACATGCACAAAGGTACAGAAGAACTGCTGAGCATTGTGAGACGAACATTTTTTTGCTAAGAAGCTCTGTTAAACTTCATTTTTACTGTTCAATCTTTTTCAAGTTACTGTTTTTGTAACAGTAAATCCACAAAATTGGACGGGTGTTTCAACATAAAATATAGAATATTTATTAACTGAGCATTTACTGAGTACAAACACAAGTAGCACCAAATGTCATAACCAGCTCCAGTAGCATATCTGCATAGTGCTGTACAGTACCTATAATTCCAACAGCAGCTTATTAAAGGGAAGTGCTAAATAAAACACAAACAACAAAATGTAGAAAATGTACCCAACTTTCACTAAAATAAGGCTTATGTGATTTTGAAATGCCACTTTTTGATATATTTGCTACTGCTTAATCTAAGTACATAATAAAAGATGTTGGTGGGTGGGGCTTCCGGGTGGCGCATCCTTAAAGGCACTCCTCGCGGAGTGCAGGATCGCCAGTTCGGTTCAGAGTGCAGGATCGCCAGTTCGGTTCGGAGTGCAGGATCGCCAGTTCAGTTCGGAGTGCAGGATCGCCAGTTGAGGTCCAGGCTATTCCACTGCTGGCCGTGGACGGGAGTTCCCTGGGGGCGGCGCACAATTGGCTGAGCTTAGGTCGTCCAGGGCATCTTTGGTTCACTGCACAGCAGCAAACCCTGTAAACTGGCGATTCCAAATTTAAAAAAAAAGAAAAGATTTGGTGGGAATTGAACTCGAACTTGTTCATGGCCCCGTTGCAACATTAACCTATTTTTATTCTAAAACCCAACATGACTTAATTTTTATTAGCAGTCTGATACTCTCTCGTCCCACCTTTTTTTCCTTCAGATATTTTTGCATAAGTCATAAATAAAAAATATGTCTATATATATATAAGTATTAATATTTCATGCAGTCATCTCTCCTGACCGCCTGCCAAGTTAGCCACGGTGCAGATCTTGGGTAAAACCAATAAGTTCATGTAGGGGGACTTTATTGTGATTGTTTATAAATGTGGCCCATCCTCTGAATACTTTTTCATTCTTACATTTTATTTTAAACTTTTTTTTTTTTTTTTTTAATTTTGTGGTTGCCAACTGTTTTTATAATTTTTTCTCCCAATTTGGAATAGCCAATTTTTATAAGGCTCAGCTCACTGCTACTACCCCCGTGCTGACTTGGGAATGGCGAAGATGAACAGATACTGTCCTCCAAAGCATGTGCTGTCAGCCGACCGCTTCTTTCTCAAACTGCAGGCCCACCATGCAGCCACCTCATAGCTGCAGCATCCGAGGACAGTGCAGCTCTGGACAGCTTACAGGCAAGCCCACAGGCGCCAGCCAGGCCAGACCACAGGTGAGCAGTGAGCCGAGGACACCCTGTGGAATAGCCTGGACTCGAATCGGCGACATCCAGCCAATAGGGCACATTCTGCACTCCACGAGGAGCGCCTTTACCAGATACGCCACTCAGGAGTCTATTTTAAACCCTTTAAAGACAAACTAGTGACAAATACAACAAGGTATTACACATATGTAATGACTGAACAAAAGTGGAAGGGAAAAATATATAGTTCCCCCCACCCCATATTCAAAGTGAGGGGCACGTGCCACTTCTGCCCCAAGGGTTACAGGGTTTTTGTTTTTGTTTTTTTTTAAATTACACAAAAAGCAATGAGTGTAGGGAATGAGTTACAAGCCATGTTGTTGCTGCTTCTTTAACGGAAACCTTTAGTGGTCCTGAAGTCAATTAATACTGGTGTCCTGAAAAAACTAATTCTTGTTTTTAACATTTCTCATTTTCTTATAGTCTCGATTTGTGAAGTTTATAATAATGACCGATTAATCACATTTGACATATTCTTTTAAAAACAGATTCATTGGATATTGTAATTTGACTATGGTTAATTGTTTTGTAAGCATATAAAAGGTATCTTGAATTTAGAGTCTGCTCTTCCACTTACTACAGCATTCCACAAAAGAACATACAGATGGATTTCCTTGGATTTTTCAGAGAGAGCTGATTACAGATTCTTTAGTTTAGAAACAATACGCAGATAGACAAGGAAACCTTTGAGCACTTCCTGCTGGCACCTCATATACTGTAACATATATTAAAGACACGGCTATCAGCCTGCTTTCAATCTCCGGAGAGCCTCACATAGAGATTATAAAATGTCATTTTACAGTATAAGATTCACTTACCATCCCACTATTGTTGTTTCCAGAGACCAGGCATACAAGTAAACTAATAAAAATAAGAATAATGACCTGTTCCTATATTTTACTAGCTGAGAAAAAAAAAAAAGTACTTTAGAAAAAGGAAATGACACACATGTATACCATGTATCACCAGTGCGCAGGAGGGTGACAGTTATTTTGTATAGAAAATGTTTGTGTCAATAATATACAGTAGCAGACACAAGTATTGGCAACCTGCACTTAATCTAACATAATTCAAGAAAACATGAGAAATACAGGCATTTAGTGAACATTGGCTTGTAATTAACATGACAAAGACCAAAATACACAATTTCTGGTAGTTTAAGAATCTTTATAAAAAAAACAAAAGCACTTCAGTAATTTCAAATACACCACCCCCTCGATATATCGCGGCTGTCGGGGTCCAAAATAAATCTGCTATCTATCGAGGGCCGCGATACAGCAAGGGACCCATAGAAAAACAAACAGGCTAACAAATAAATACTGTACAACCACTCCCTCGTTTTATCGGGGGCGTCAGACTGCTTTTTCTAATTTTTCATATAAGGGTTTAGCTTCTCATCAACTTCAGTCTCCAATTCATTTCATGAGTCTTCCTCTCGTTTCTCAAATGCACAAACCCGCTGCTTTCCATTACCAACAACACAGGAGGCTTGTTGCTAGGGAGTTGAAGTCACCGCCTTGTGGCTTCTGCTATTGCACTGCTGCCACACGTGAACACCTTGTTGGCTGAAACAAAAACCGATTCAGCGGGTAGATATTTAATTTGCTTTGTGTTATTGTGCAATATATATGTATATGAGTAACAGTACAATATTAATGCTTTGATTTTAATTGTTTTGTATCATGTTGTTTGTGATGTGCAGTACAAAATAAAACGAACAGTAATTCTAAGTGCCTATGTATATTGCAGCTAGGCGGCAGGCATATGAAGTTAGACAGTAAAAATGGGGCGCCAACTCAATTTTGCACACAGAGGGTGCTCTCGTCCATGGCCTGAATACTGACAACGGTAATCAGGAGACACAGGGTTACCAACTCAGGTAGAAACAGTCACAGTTCAATGCACAAGCAAATGCTGAAAATAATATTCCATAACCAAAGGCGAAAGCAAAACACAGTAATAAACCTACAAAAGGTGCTGCCCCTGGCAGTGTTCTGTAGCCGTCGCTATTCAATGCGGCGCTGATATTATTTGTGCGTTGCTATTCCCTTGCTATAACTCTCGGGGTTGTCCAGACCTCCCCAGGTACTTCTACACGTCCCACTCGGGTACGTAATAATCAATCCCATTTGTTTGGCAACGGCTGTCTTCCTCAGCCACTCTTGCTTGCCCCTTTTCTTTCTCCAGACAATGGTGTTCGATTATGGTTTTTAATCCAGGGTTTGTTTTTGTTTGTCAACACAGCTCCAGGTCTCTGTTCCTAAAAGAGCAAGACCGAGGAACTAGCAAAGGGTTATTTTTACAGGTCTAGCGACCCTCCAAGGCCTGCCTTCCAATAACTCAGAGAGGAGATACCCATACCCTCACCCAACCTTTCCGTGTCACTGCCGTGACTGACAGGCAGATCTTACAGGGCTGCTGCCCTCCCCTCCAGGATCGTGCATGCGTCAGATAGCCTGCTCAGATCTCACCCTGCTACAGACGCCAATACTTTTGTCATGAAAAAATATATGAAATTGCTTAAGTGCTTTTGTTTTTTTATAAAGATTGTTTACTACCAGAAATTGTGTATTTTGGTTTTATTATTTGTCATATTAATTAGTTGTATGTTCACTAAATGCCTGTTTTCTTGAATGATCTTATATTAAGTGTAGGGTGCCATTACTTTTGCAACTGTACATAAAGCAACATTCTTTTTTTTTCTCCTCATTTCCTTGGCATGATGCTATTATACATAACAACAGTTGCCAGTGTTTGTGAATGTCCTGGGTGAGGATCTCTGCCTCCACACAGGTCTCATAGTCTATACCAGAGTTTAGCAGCATCACTAGATGAATGGATTGTTTGGTTCTCTAGCCTGCACCTCACTGTGGCTTGGGTTTTAATCTGTGCTATTCCAATCTCTCCTCATGAATATTCAAGTCTCGCTCATCAATACAAACCTGAAAGAGACAAAGCACTCAAAACAACCAGGAGCATGGGGTTATCATGCTTGGAAAGGGGCATCTCCTAGCTTTTAAGAAGATTAATACACAGAAAGAGAAACTGTATCTTCTGAATTAAACACATTGTAGCAACTACAATGGATAAAGGTACTCTGGTTTATGATTATACACTGCATATTTCACCTAAAGTATTAAGAATCTGTCAGCAGTAATGTAATACCACCCAGCAGATATATTGTTTTAACACTTCTGAAATTACCTGCTTTTTTTTTGCTTTTTTACTGTTATTAAGACTAACAATTTAACTAGGGAAGTGTTTTTTCTATATTTAAATAATCACCCTTTTCTTCTGGTATTTTAAATGTATTATTTTTGATTGCTTTCATGTATTTTAAATACTATTAGACTGGCCTTTATGAAAGCTCAGTTCACATCTATTGGACAGGAAATGCTAAACAAAGACAAAATTGGTCAAAAAATATTGTATTATCCACCAGAACCAGCCAATCAATAATGTGCAACTTTGCAGAAAAACAGTCATGTGCCTGCCACTGCTGCATTAGCCAATCACAGCCTCTCAGCTCGACTGGAGCTCAGCATCTTTGACAGCAACAAACCGAGAGACGGACAGGTCAGTAATATTGCTACATTCAGACACTGTATCTGGCACTATCCAAATAAACTATAAGCAACTCTGACAAGTAAAAAGTTATTTTTTTATATTTGTTTAATAAAGTTATTTATTTATGTATTTATTCTGTCTACTCTTTGGACACTATCCCCAGGCACTCTTTCAAAGAATAACAAGGCTGCAACCCAGGGGTCACACTAAAATACTAGCACAGGTCCAAATGGTGCCCTTGCTAAATATGATGTTGGGTTGAATGGAGCAAGCAAACCCACCAGAGATACAAGAAAACAGAGTCATATTTGGGACATAAATTGTACCACTAGTTTAAAGGGGAAAGATCTCACTAATGGTCTAATTTCATCAAGAACATACAGACAGTAGTTCTTTTGATTTATCAGTGGTGAGGGTATGAAATGGGCTACCTAGTATTGTTTCTGAGAAGACACAGCCTGACAAGGCCAGGAACCAGATGCGCTTAGATGGGCCAAATTTTATGCACACGGTAAATAGTTTTCTGGCATTTAATGTAAACAGTTCCCTGGTGTTTAATGCATATAGTTCTCTGGCATTTTATGCACAGAAAACAGTTCTCTGGCATTCTATGTAGTTAGTTCCCTGGCACATCGATTGTTTATAGTTCCCCCCCACAACTTAAGGAGCAAAACACACATCTCCTCATAAGAAAATGACAGTTAACATAAAAGTTAACTTGGCCACCAGGTTTTAAAAGCTAGTGGCCAAACGGCCACCAGCAAACAAAGTGATTTGTCCCACCCTGGTGGAGGGGCTTTTTTATATGAACAATAAGATGCATGAGTTACATACTGTAATACAGTACTTTATTAGCTAAGAATACTGTGAAAAATATTTCTTAATAATGACTGCTTTGATTAGAACTAATATTGAACTAACTTACCTAAGGTACTGTAACAATAGGCAGGCCAAGATTTGTTCTATTTGTTCGCATTTATTTGGGTAGAAATTCATGGCATTGTGGAAAGTTGACATGCTTTGTAAACACCTACCTGACTGAGGCAGACAGGAACTTGAGTGATTGTTGCATTGACATGGTTGACATCCAGTGTCACTGAATCGGAAATAGCCAGGCTGGCACTCATCACACTTGGAACCGTAAACTCCCTTTTTGCATGTGCAAATACCAGAGCTGCAAGAGACAACATGAAGAACATTATAGTACACTGGACCAATACGGAAATATAAACCAGAAGAATTCTGCAGAATGTCAAACAGTTTTGGCAGTGATCATTTGAGAAACCCGTTTGGGGGTTAAGCTTCTACATGGTAGAAAATAGATACCGTAATCTCTACGTAATGGAACACCTCCTAAGAGAATACTTTGCCTAAGGGAACACCCTTGTGGTGAAACAGATTGTTCCTATTGTTGAGTCCGGCTAAAGGAACAGGAGCTTTGCTTAAAAGAATACCTTCTTGGCATTGATAGTGATTGGTTCACAATGGATACGGTACTGGTTTGTAAAAAAGTGATTTGTCATCGCGAGAGTATCTTGAGGGACACTGATTGGTTTATTCAATCTTTCCAGAACCGGCGTCATATCACTGAATTGTTTTATAGTTTGATTTCCACAAATGCATCTCATTGTTACAAAATGGCACGTAAACCAATGGCAATACGCTGTGCTGTTTCTCTTGCTACACAAAGTTGGAAATTGCCGGACAATTTGGTGTTCACCATTCTGGTGAGTTGCTTCACCATTCTGTTAAATAATGTGCATGTCTTGTATATTGCTGCTGCACTTTGTAATGTCTGTAGGTGTGCTGTGTTCATTTAGTTTCACAGTTAGTTTATTAACGTTAAGATAACTATAAGTAACAGCCATTATTTTTGCCTCTGCTACTGTGACAGCCCAAAAAACACCTGCCAGCTAATTTCAGAGTGCATAGCGATTTAAGCTTTTTGACTGTGTTGTTTTGCTTTGGTTTTATTAAAGTTAGTGTGGCTGGTACTTTATTATTATAGTGTATTAACACACACTTGCCTACTGTTTTGCTTTTACTTACTCAGTTAATTTCTTATGATGATGTTAAAGAAAAACTACATGTTATTATACAGTAATAAAATGAGCAGGAGACATTACTCAAGGTTTTCATTTAGTAACCATCTCTCTAAGACATGATTTGATCTTTGCTTCCTTCACTAAAACACACAGTATTGACACTGAGAATTAAATGAACGCGGATTTCCCAAAGGAACTGCATGTATGTTTGCCAACCCTGTGTCTTTACAATGAGGGAATGATAGGAGGGGAAGAGGAATGACAGAAAGGAATGACCATTTTTACTATGATGGGTGAGGGAACAGCACAATGTACTAGGCTACATCTCAGAGCAAGACTAGCCAGATAGAGAAATAATGTACAGGTCAATATCTGAGTATTGAGGGAGTCAGTATGTGTTATTGAAATTCAGTATGTCTATTGAATTGGGCTGAGATTCAGAGGCAATTCATCTAAATTACTGAGACTGTGGTTGTCTGACTGTGCAATAAAATCCAGGAAATCATAAAGATTCAGTGTGCATATGTTAAAGTTCTTCAGGTTTTTCCCTGCAGAACGGTCCCTTATGGGAACAGTAGATCTTCTTTAAGTGGTATCCCTATTAGGCCTCACAACAAAAGGAGTGACAGTGTGGGAGAAGTACAGTCGAGAAGTACAGAGCAGTTAGAAGCAGTTTGAAAGCAGGTTGACAGCTGCAGAAACTAAACTAAAAACTTACAAAAAAAAAAAAGGAAATTGATCTTCAAACCAGTAATCTGTGACACCTGCATGATGTGGGAAATCTGAGAACACCCAGCAGATCACTGAAAACGTGTACAGGCTCCTAGAACGAACAGGAGACAACACTGGAAGAGATAGGACACAATCACTGCAAAACTAATTCAGCGAGCTAGGAAGGAAATTGAAAGACAAGACCAAGACCGGTATTTTCTGGGATACTGCTGGTACAATATGGAAAATTGGAAATACATAATCAAAATGCATGACTGAAATCGTGGTGAACACAGGAAGACTTCACCTTCCTTGAACATTGAACCACATTCTAAACAAGAACTATCGATACAGGCGGGGCGGACTGCACAAATATAAATGAGAACCGATCTACTTGGAGAAAGGGTCCCCAAGGAGGTTCAGAAGCATTTAAACTAGAAAGGAAAGGGGGGAGGGGGGGGGGGGGGGGAATCAACAAAGTAAACAGAAGGGAAACACATCAAAACAAAGGCAACAACTCAGGTAAAATAGCCATTAAATGTATTTATGTAAATACTAGAGAGAAAGTAAATGTTATAACTTGAAGCTACTGCACTAACAAGTAACTACAATGTGATAGGTGTTACAGAAACTTGGTTATCCGAGAGTGATGAGAGAGACTAATATAATATTAGTGGGTATACACTGCACAGGAAAGACAGTCAGGACAGAAGAGGCGGAGGGGTAGAGCTATATCAAAAATAGTCTTGAAGCCCTGGTGTTAAATCTGGAAGAAGAAAACAACGCAGAATCAATAAGGGTCTGAATAAATGGACACAAATTCAAAGGGCATAATAATAGGTGCATGCTATAGACCGCCAAATTCAGACGCCAAGCAAAATAATCTGTTATACAATGACATTAGAAATGCATGCAGCAAAGGAGAAGCCATATTAATGGGGGATTTCAACTCCTGCCGTATAAAATGGGAAAACCTGATGGGGAGCATGACAGATGAAATAGAAATGGTGGAAATTACAAATGACTCCTTCCTAACGCAATTTGCCAAGGCACCAACTAGAGGGGAGGCATGACTTGATTTAGAACATAAGAACATAAGAAAGTTTACAAACGAGAGGAGGCCATTCGGCCCATCTTGCTCGTTTGGTTGTTAGTAGCTTATTGATCCCAAAATCTCATCAAGCAGCTTCTTGAAGGATCCCAGGGTGTCAGCTTCAACAACATTACTGGGGAGTTGATTCCAGACCCTCACAATTCTCTGTGTAAAAAAGTGTCTCCTATTTTCTGTTCTGAATGCCCCTTTTTCTAAACTCCATTTGTGACCCCTGGTCCTTGTTTCTTTTTTCAGGCTCAAAAAGACCCTTGGGTCGACACTGTCAATACCTTTTAGAATTTTGAATGCTTGAATTAGGTCGCCACGTAGTCTTCTTTGTTCAAGACTGAACAGATTCAATTCTTTTAGCCTGTCTGCATATGACATGCCTTTTAAGCCTGGAATAATTCTGGTCGCTCTTCTTTGCACTCATTCTAGAGCAGCAATATCTTTTTTATAGCGAGGTGACCAGAACTGAACACAATATTCAAGATGAGGTCTTACTAGTGCATTGTACAGTTTTAACATTACTTCCCTTGATTTAAATTCAACACTTTTCACAATGTATCCGAGCATCTTGTTAGCCTTTTTTATAGCTTCCCCACATTGTCTAGATGAAGACATTTCTGAGTCAACAAAAACTCCTAGGTCTTTTTCATAGATTCCTTCTCCAATTTCAATATCTCCCATATTGTATTTATAATGTACATTTTTATTTCCTGCGTGCAGTACCTTACACTTTTCTCTATTAAATGTCATTTGCCATGTGTCTGCCCAGTTCTGAATCTTGTCTAGATCATTTTGAATGACCTTTGCTGCTGCAACAGTGTTTGCCACTCCTCCTACTTTTGTGTCGTCTGCAAATTTAACAAGTTTGCTTACTATACCAGAATCTAAATCATTAATGTAGATTAGGAATAGCAGAGGACCTAATACTGATCCCTGTGGTACACCGCTGGTTACCACACTCCATTCTGAGGTTTTTCCTCTAATCAGTACTTTCTGTTTTCTACATGTTAACCACTCCCTAATCCATGTACATGTGTTTCCTTGAATCCCAACTGCGTTCAGTTTGAGAATTAATCTTTTGTGAGGGACTTTGTCAAAAGCTTTCTGGAAATCTAAATAAACCATGTCATATGCTTTGCAATTATCCATTATCGATGTTGCATCCTCAAAAAAATCAAGCAAGTTAGTTAGACACGATCTCCCTTTCCTAAAACCATGTTGACTGTCTCCCAGTACCCTGTTACCATATAGGTAATTTTCCATTTTGGATCTTATTATAGTTTCCATAAGTTTGCATATAATAGAAGTCAGGCTTACTGGTCTGTAGTTACCTGGTTCAGTTTTGTTTCCCTTTTTGTGGATCGGTATTACGTTTGCAATTTTCCAGTCTGTCGGTACAACCCCTGTGTCAAGAGACTGCTGCATGATCTTGGTTAGCGGTTTGTAAATTACTTCTTTCATTTCTTTGAGTACTACTGGGAGGATCTCATCCGGCCCAGGGGATTTGTTTATTTTAAGAGCTCCTAGTCCCTTTAACACTTCTGCCTCAGTTATGCTAAAGTTATTTAAAACTGGATAGGAACTGGATGACATGTGGGGCATGTTGTCAGTATCTTCCTTTGTAAAAACTTGTGAAAAGTAATCATTTAACATATTTGCTATTTTTTTTTCTTCATCTACGATTTTGCCATTTGTATCTCTTAAACATTTAATCTCCTCTTTGAATGTTCTCTTGCTGTTGTAATATTGGAAAAACATTTTGGAATTGGTTTTAGCTCCCTTAGCAATGTTCATTTCTATTTCTCTCTTGGCCTTTCTAACTTCCTTTTTGACTTGCGTTTGCAGTTCTGTGTACTCTTTCTGCGTACTTTCTTTTTGGTCCTTTTTTAATGCTCTGTAAAGTGCCTTTTTTTGCTGAATATTTTTTTTTAATTGATCTATTAAACCATTTTGGCAATTTAGTTTTACATTTAGATTTGTCTACTTTAGGGATATAATTGTTTTGTGCCTCTAGTACTACATTTTTGAAGAACAACCATCCTTCTTCTGTGGGTGTTTTCTCTATTTTACTCCAATCTACTTCTGTTAGTCTCTGTTTCATACCTTCATAGTTTGCTTTTCTAAAATTGTAAACCTTAGCTTTAGTCATTTCTTTTGGGGATTTAAAAAACACTTCAAATGAGACCATGTTGTGGTCTGAGTTTGCCAGTGGTTCTCTGACCTCTGTTTTAGTTATTCTATCTTCGTTATTTGAAAAGACTAAATCAAGGCATGCCTCCCCTCTAGTGGGTGCCTTCACAAATTGTGTTAGGAAGCAGTCATTTGTCATTTCCACCATTTCTATTTCATCCTTCGCGCTACCCACCGGGTTTTCCCATTTTATTTGGGGGAAGTTGAAATCCCCCATTAGTATGGCTTCTCCTTTGCTACACACATTTCTAATGTCATTGTATAACAGATTATTTTGCTCACCGTCTGAATCTGGCGGTCTATAGCATGCTCCTATTATTATGCCTTTTGAATTTTTGTCCGTTATTCTGACCCATATTGATTCGGTTTTATTTTCTTTGTCCAGGTTTAACACCTGGGCTTCAAGACTGTTTCTTATGTATAGCGCTACCCCTCCTCCTCTTCTGTCCTGCCTGTCTTTCCTATACAGTGTATACCCACAAATATTAAATTCGTCCCCATCACTCTCAGACAACCAAGTTTCTGTAACACCTATCACATCATAGTTACCTGTTAGTGCAGTAGCTTCAAGTTCTAGAATTTTGTTTCTGATACTTCTAGCATTTAGATAAATACATTTAATGGTTGTCTTACCTGAGTTGTTGTTCTTGTTTTGATGCGGTCTCCCTTCTGTTTTTTTGTTGATTTCTCCCCCCTTCCTTTCTAGTTTAAATGCTTCCGAACCTGCTCGAGGATCTTTTCTCCGAGTAGACTAGTTCCCTTGTTATTTAAATGCAGTCCATCCCGTCTATACAGATAGTCCTCGTTGTAGAATGTGGTCCAATGATCAAGATAGGTGAAGCCTTCCCGTGTGCACCACGTCTTCAGCCATGCGTTTTGATTAATTATTTCCAGCTGTCCATATGGTCCTTTGCAAGGTGCGGGTAGTATACCAGAAAATACCACAGTTTTGGTTTTCTCTTTTAATTTCCTTCCTAGCTCTCTGAATTTGTTTTGCAGGGATTTTGGTCTGTCTCTTCCAATGTTGTTTGTACCAATGTGGACGACTACTACCGGGTCGTCTCCTGTTCGTTCCAGGAGCCTGTCCACGTTCTCAGTGATGTGCTTGACCGAGGCTCCCGGAAGGCAGCACACTGTTGTAGTAAGGGGGTCCAAACTGCGAATTGAACTTGCTGTGTTTCTCAATATGGAGTCCCCAACAATCATGACCTCCCTTCTTTTTGCTGTCTGGTCACCACTGTCAATAGGGTCCTGGATGTTGTTCCTTTCATTCTCTTGTTGTTGGTTCTGCTCATCAAAATTCTGAAGTGACTCAAATCTGTTGGTTGTTTTGATTTCTGGTGGTTGTGTTTGATGAAGTTTCTTTTTTTCCCTGCTTCTGCCTACCTGAACCCAGCTGTTCTGACCTTCTATCTCCCTGGTGGCTTTCAGTCTGTTAGGGGTGATGCAGACTTCCATGAATTGTGGGTGTGCCAGTTCCTCAAGATCCTGTTGCTGTCTCACTTCTTCCAGCTCCATTTCTAGCATACTTACTAGTTTATGCAAATCCTGGATCGCGCGGCACTTTACGCACACTTGGTTTAGCTCCGCTGGGTTTTCTCGGATTTCCCACATCAAGCAGGTGTCACAGATTACTGGCTTGAAGACCATGTTGAGGTTTTTTTTTTTTTTGAAGTTTAGTTTCTTGTGCAGCCGTCAACCTGCTTTCAAACTGCTTCGAAACTGCTCTGTACTTTTCCACGCCTGTACTTCTCCCACTCGCTGTCGCTTCCACTCGCTGTCGCTGGGAAGACTGTCTCGTTTAACTGCGTTGTTCTGCTGTGCTGTTGGCTCCTCCCCTCGCCCGTGTCTCAAAACGGCGCTGAATTTGAATCAGCTGCTCCGAGTTTCAGCTTGTTTGTTATCAGAAAAACACACGCGGCTGTTTGACTTTGAGCTGCTGCCGTGTTTCCCCAATGTCCTCTGTTTTCTGATTAAAGCAATTCAAGATGCAATTTCTCCTTTCTGCTTCGAAACTGCTCTGTACTTTTCCAAGCCTGTACTTCTCCCACTCGCTGTCGCTGGGAAGACTGTTGACACCACAAGCAGGCACGCTTTGCTTCCTTCTGAACAAACCAGCATATTTAGTCTTTTCACCACAACATGATCTCATTTGAAGTGCTTTTTAAAACCGAAAAAGTAATTACTAAAGCTAAGGTTTACAATTTTAGAAAGGCAAACTATATATATATATATATTCGTATGAGCTTAACATGCAGCCTACAGCACTCAGTATTCCCAGGTGGTCTCCCATCCAAGTACTAACCTAGCCCAACATTGCTTTGCTTAAGCATTGCATGGTAAGTTCGATTTGAAGAGCTTTTTGCCGTCCGAGACGTTGCCCAGGGGTCACTACAAAGAAGTAGCTCTTCTTGACCCCCAGGCAAACTATGAAGGTATGAAACAGAGACTAACAGGATGGAGTAAAATAGAGAAAACATCCACAGAAAAAGGATGTTTTTAAAAATTTAGTACTAGAGGTGCAAAACAATTACATCCCAAAAGTAGACAAATCTAAATCTAAAACAAAATTGCTAAAATGGTTTAATTAAAAAAAAAAAGATTCAGTGAAAAAGGGCACTTTCCAGAGCATTTAAAAGGGACCAAAAACAAAGTACAGAAAGAGTACTTGGAACTGCAAAATGCAATTAAAAAAAGGAAGTTAGAAAGGCCAAGACGGAGACAGAAATGAGCATTGCTAAGGGGGCTAAAGCCAATTCCAAAATGTTTTTCCAATATTATAACAGCAAGAAAACATTCAAAGAGGAGGTAAAATGTCTATGAGATACAGATGGCAAAATCACAGACAAAGATAGCAAAATAACAACTATATTAAATGATTACTTTTCACAAGTTTTTACAAAGTAGGATACAGACAACATGCCCCACATGCTGACCTGTTCCTATCCAGTTTTAAATAACTTTAGCATAACAGAGGCAGAAGTGTTAAAGGGACTAGGAGCTCTTAAAATAAACAAATCCCCTGGGCCAGACGAGATCCTCCCAATAGCACTCAAAGAAATGAAAGAAGTTATTTACAACCCACTAACCAAGATCATGCAACAGTCTCTTGACACAGGGGTCGTACTGACAGACTGGAGAATTGCAAACATAATACTGATCCACAAAAAAGGAGACAAAACCAAACCAGGTAACTACAGACCAATAAGCCTGACTTCCATTACATGTAAATTTATGGAAACTATAGTAAGATCCAAAATGGAAAATTACCTATATAGTAACAGTATCCTAGGAGACAGTCAGCATAGTTTCAGGAAAGGGAGATCATGTCTAACTAACCTGCTTGATTTTTTTGAGTGGAGTACCACAGGGATCAGTATTAGGTCCTTTCCTATTCCTAATCTACATTAATGACTTAGATTCTGGCATAGTAAGTGTTACATTTGCAAATGACACACAAATAGGAGGAGTGGAAAACATCATTGCAGCCGTAAAGGTCATTCAAAATGATCTAGACAGCATTCAGAACTGGGCAGACACATGGCAAATGACATTTAATATAGAAAAGTTAAAGGTACTGCACACAGGTAATACAAATGAGCATTATAAATATCATATGAGAGATACTGAAATTGAAGAAGGAATCTATGAAAAAGACCTAGGAGTTTATGTTGACTCAGAAATGTCTTCATCTAGACAATGTGGGGAAGCTATAAATAAGGCCAACAAGATGCTTGGATACATTGTGAAAAGTGTTGAATTTAAATCAAGGGAAGTAATGTTAAAACTGTACAATGCACTAGTAAGACCTCATCTTGAATATAGTATTCAGTTTTGGTCACCTCGCTACAAAAAGGATATTGCTGCTCTAGAAAGAGTGCAAAGAAGAGAGACCAGAATTATTCTGGGTTTAAAAGGCATGTCATATGTAGACAGGCTAAAAGAATTGAATCTATGCAGTCTTGAACAAAGAAGACTATGCAGCGATCTGATTCAAGCATTCATAATTCTAAATGGTATTGACAACGTCAACTCAATGGACTTTTTCAACCTGAAAAAAGAAACAAGGACCAGGGGTCACAAGTGGAATTAGGTATAGGGGCATTCAGAACAGAAAATAGGAGGCACTTTTTTTACACAGAGAATCATGGGAATCTGGAACCAACTCCCCAGTAATGTTGTTGCAGCTGACACCCTGAAGCTGCTTGATGAGATTCTGGGATCAATTAGCTACTAACAACCAAAACGAGCAAGATGGGCCAAATGGCTTCCTCTTGTTTGTAAACTTTCTTATGGTTCTCACCGCACTGCGAGTAAGAATACTCGGTCAGCAGATTCAGGAAAGGAGAAAGTCTTTGCTGCTAAGAACTCCAAAAGGTCTTTTAAGAAAACCTGAAATTCAGACAGAACTAAATGTATCTAGAATATTTCCTGTATTTGCAGGTTTTACTGCTCAGAATTATGACTTTTACTGGCAACTACACTCCAAAACCTCTGTCTCCAATATTACTGTACCTTCGCTGCAAAAAGCATGACTAATGCTGACCTACAAGATATCATATTTATACAGATCAAACCCAAATTTAGTGGAGTAGTGTTTTTAGCAGTACTCCAATTTATTATGGAATTTGCTCTAGGTTTAAAAATAACAAAACCAGGACTATTGCCTGTTTTTTTTGTTTTTTTAGAGTAGAAATACATGACTTGTATATTTTATACTATTGCTCAAATCAGCTGTACAATACCTTATTTTATAACCCCACAGCCTGGTCTATCTCATGTTATCTCATTGTAACCACATGCTGTAGTGCGAGTGTTCTCCAGTGCAGCATTCTAGAAGCCGTCTTTCTCTGTGTTATTCCCAGAAGTTAATGATCATTGATCGTTGAGGTTATAGGGTAAGTGCACTGCTCAGAAAGGAGGGGGTTGTAGTCATATACTCCCTGGAAGCCCTGTATTTCTAGATGACTGAAATAATCTTTTAATGGCCAAACCATACAAGCCCTATGCCATTGTTTTATAAATAAAGTACAATGGTAAAAAGCTAGACTAGGATCTCCCGGTGTATACTCAGGGAGGGCGCCACCTCTGAATTTGTTTTAACTACTGAATATACACATGATTTGTCTGCTGTTGTAACTGCAGACAGAAACTTTGGCATAGCTGCAACCTTCTGGCTGGAAGATCATACTGGATGCTGTCTCTCTTTGTAACAGCTTTTGTTTGACATTGGCAAGCAGTGACATACACTGCACTTGACAAGCAGATTCAGTGCTAGGGCTCAGTTACTGTTTGCACTGGTACTGGCATCTAAAAAAAAAATAACCTCAACCTAGGACCTATAGAAAACTCTCAAGAAGTTGTAATGCCATCTTAAAATCGGGGCTCGGCCACAAATTCACTAAATAACAACATCATGTTAAACAAAAGCATTAACAGCTTGAAATTCTGAGCAATTTAATTACGATCTTAAATCAAATAATCAAACAAATATAATAACCTGTACACTACATCAAAATCCTTGATAAATGATAGGGAGAGTGGAGCACGTAAAAGTACTTTTGTAGCTAAAATAAAAAAAACATTTCATAAATTCGATGCGTCGTGCATTCATATTTACTATTGAGATGCGCAGTTTAAAGAAACACTTATAGAAACCATGAATTTTCATTCAAGAACATGACATCTGATGCTAAAAATAGTTCTGAGTTTGCTTGACTTGCCTCCCGGGAGGTCTGTTACAGCTTCACTTTCTGGGTCCTTTCACCCTACCACTGTTATTAGGGTCAAAGCATCAAGTACCTGATATCAGGTCTTAAATGAAAATAGGTTTTCTTTATCAAACTGCGCATTTCAGATTTACACAGTGGATGTGCAAAAATATAAAAGAATAATTTTGTTTGCTATAACCATTTTGAATAAGAATATTGTTTTGTGCTTAAGAAAATACAAATTCTATGTGTTATCATGAAACTGACTGGGATTGGGTTGCCATAGTTACAGCTCATGTCTTCAGTATAAGCAACGTTTTGGTGCTTTACAACTATGTGCCTTGGGACTAAAGCAGGCAAAAGGGAACATTGCTACTGAAATTGCAACTCATCTCGCTAATCTGCAACCAAGAGTCATTGGTTAAAGAAAGAAAGGCAATAGTATGAAATGTATATGTTAGCAATTGCAATGGTATTACAAAATGCATTAATACAGTATGTAAACCTACATTACAATCAACACATACAGAGAGAGATGAATTTGAAATGACAGATTTGGGCATTTGCTGTTTTGTGTTGCTTTTTCACTAATATCTTGATACTCTATAGAAGCACAATAATCGTCCCATCAATGTCCAATGCATGCAAAGGGTTTTAACAAGACATTATCTATTATGCCTTTACTACCAATACAGAACTGGGTTGTTCTGCAGTGGTAACAAATGAATGTTGTGTAGCCTGCACCACACGAGCGGCGAAGAGAGGTAAAACAGGCGACAAATATTAATCTGTATTTGTCCCAATACTTGTTTGGAGGGTAGAATATTGTGTTTACTAACAGTACAAAAAAGGAAGAAATGAGTCTAGAAAAATATCATTGCTTGTATTAATTTTGGCATGTTGGGATTACTGAGTCTCCCTTTTTTGTAAGAGAGGTGTACAAGGGCATTACACTTTACTGATCCTGTGATATGAACAAAGCTCTCTTATCTGGAGGGAGGAAAATATACTTGATGAAATGCTTGTAGTTTATGGCAGCAATCCTTACTGTGAACATTAAACCTTTGTAGATCAAAAGGAGACAGTATGCTGTGTCAAAGTCTGGAGTGGCATTTGTCTATACAGCACTTCAAATGGAAAGAATATTTACTTGTTACCCAAACGTCAGATTAAGAACAAGGAGACTATTCAACCAGTCAGTGCTTGTCCTGTTCCAAGTAGCTATGATCTCAGAACTTCATCCTGTCGATTCTTAAAGGATCCCACTGACATGGCTTGGTAACCCATTCCGTACACTCACGACTACGGGTATGTGAAAAAACCTCTGAGCAGTCTGTTTCCACTGATCTCTGGTCCATATCTCTGTGCTATGCTTGTAATATTGGCTAGGATTAACTTTGTTGACTCATTTTAGGATTTTAAAGAGTTCAAGTCTCCCCCAATCCTTGTAGTCCTGGCATTAGTTGAGTTACTGTTTGCTGGACACAAAGCTGCTACGTCCTTTTTGTAGGATGGGGACCAACATTTACATCAGTATTCCATGTGTGGTCTCACCAGTGCATTAAACAACCTAAACATTACACCCCTTGATTCTGTATTCTACGCTTTTGACTATATGACCTGGTTATAACCAGTAGTTGTTGTTGGCTAACTCTTCCACTGGATTTCAAATTGAAATGTTGGCTCGTTTCCAGTGGTTCCAATATTTCAATTTTCGTACCCTGTCCTCATTATTTAAGAATACCAGGGTGAGACAAGAAGCTTTCTCACAAGAGGGTGAATTTACAAATTGAGTTAAAAAGCAATCACTTGCATGTTCCAGCAGCTCAAGCTCTGATGTACCAGCACTGTAGTAGTTGTTCCATTTGATGCTTGGAAAGCTTCTAAAGTTAGTAAAATAAATGGTGCAAGGAATATAAGCAATCCATTCTGTGGTGCTGGTGTACACAGAAATAAGAGGAGTACAAGAAGGCCCTCTACAACCAACTTATACTTGGTTTCTGTTTACTTGAAGGCTTGAAATGGTCCCCATAAAAGGCACTATGCAAAATCAATGTGTCATTGTGTTTGTTATGACCAACAAAAGCACAAGCAGAAAACTGAACTCCAGGCAGCCATCACCACCCACCCTGTGAAAGTCCAAAGGACTGACGTTGGCCCGTAAAAAAAAAACAAAAAAAACTCTGTACTCGTCAGGCAATTTATCTTGACTTTGCCACTAAGCTAATTTGATCCACGAAATTGTCTAAATAAAAAAAGTTATTTATATTTCTTGTGACAACCGCTGACACTGTATCTTTGTTGTCGTCACCTTGATTGAAATGTCAAACACTGATAATGATCTGTCGACACTATACCGTGACAAATGCTATTTGTGGGTTCTATAATTAATTTCAGGGAAGTCGTTTATCTCCAGCTTTCTGCCTGGACAGTTCTGCAATGAGGTTGTGCCTCTGCAAACAGGTACAACATTGGAGGCAGGAGCAGGTTATTCTTTAGCACTGTCATTTCAAATCTGCACTTTCTTTCCCCAAGAAATTCTGCTGACAAAGAATCCAAACTTGTACAGAAACTGCATTGAACCCAAATCCTTGTCACCAAGCTAAACGCCTACTAGGTACACTCTAAGAGCACCTTTTACAGGTTTTGTGTTGTTAAATAATGCGTAAAAACAGCAGGCAAACTTTCTAAAGCTTTGTGAAATATACAAGTTAAGCGTCAAACCACTGACAAACGTTAGGTACATTAGTGCTCAATGTAGAGGCTTTTTTTTTAATGTTGTCCTGCGGTTGCCTTTAATCATTTTTTCTGCACGTACTATACTTGGTATATGATGTAGAATATGTGAATGTGAACATCTAAAACTCGTACGTGCAATACTCTTTCAAATAACCGTGTTATGATTTTTAATGTGCGGTTCTTTGGGACTGCATTATTGTCACTGCTTGCGCCCCTGCAATCTTTCTTTCCAAATTAAGCACTGCCGAATGGAAATACATCCCTGAATAAGATTTCCGTTTGAAGCTTACACAGCTTATCGTTAGCCCTCCCCCACAACACAAATGTCCAAATACACAACCGTTTACTTTACCCTGACAAGAAACGAGAGCTGAATCTTTGCCATAATAACCCAGCTTTTTCTTTAATGACGTTTCAACTTGTGTCACGTGATCCGATACCTATGAGGAAAAATTACCCTAATGAATGACCTGAATCTCCCTGCAAAATAAAACCCACGTTGATTTAATGTTTGCTGGTCTATATATTACAGGTTTACTGCATAACTTTACTCAATTAAAAGTGTGATGTGAATGTGCTGTTTGCATACAGCAGCTGCTTGTGTTTAGTGCGTGTGCCACCAGTAATTTAGGGAGTTGAGAGCTGCGACAGAGTTCATCAAACGTGTTCTTGTTATTAAATACAGTACACCAGTTACATTCAATAACCGATCCGTGTTTTTTTGTTTAAATAAGAACTGCACACATTGGAGGGATGTATTAAAATGGATGAGCGGCTGGGCAGATATAGGACTCGATCGCTTAATCGAATCCTACGTATTCGGCCGAATCTGAACCCTGCTCAAAAAGTAGGTATTCGGTCCGGTTCTGGGTACACTTGGTACGGTACACTCGGTACGGTACGGTGGCACACTCGGTCTAACCTGAAGCACACATCCTTGACCCAACAGGTTGCTTTAGTATTTCTGTAAAATGAAACAAAAATGCACTGAGAAACAATTTTTTCTCACACAAAACAGTAAACACTCAATTACTGTTAATTACGAATAATTTCCGTAATAAAAAACATTTTCATTTTCAACTTCAATGAAGCGTTCGATCCCAGGGCCACTGAGGGACTTAACGAAAACTACGGCTGAGTGCACAATACTAGTAAATAGCTATTACTATAATCACATAAATATATATTGCATTAATAGTGTAATTACACAAGCGAATAAGCAGATAAAAGTATATTAAACACTTATCTAGTCATAGTCTCTCTCGTCATAGGGTCGGATGAAAGGAAAAATGATACTGAGATCTGTGCGTGCAGTCTGTTTATGCCCTCAGGATAACTACCCATGAGGTAATGGTTATATTTCGTACTTGGCAGGGAACCAAGTTACTCCCCAACTCCTCAAACCTCTCAACTTTATCAGCAAGAGTAATTTGTGAGAAACATGCGCTTCTGAAAAATAAATTCAGTTGCCCTCAAGTTGGCCAGGCAGTGTTTCAGTGTTAACATTATTTGTTCAAATAAAATAAATATTGTTTTTAAAGCTGAATACATTTGTTTACAAAAAAAATAATAAAATGTGGTGTTTCACCTTAAATAAAACAGTAGACAGTTTGACATCTTATCAGTATATGTCTGTTGTTGCATACATAACACACATATGGCTAGCCAGGGTGTTTATGAGTGGTTCTGTATACGATTTTCTGTGACCAGTGCATCACATGAATGGTTTGTATGCAAAACAAGGCTAAAAGGTGACAATAGGAAACAATACACAAACCATAAGTGATTTTCTATTACAAGTTAGTTTTAACAAAAGACCTGCACTGTTAATGGCAAGCGAGGGCATTTTATTAAATACAAACCTATCTGTGAACCTAACCGACCTGAGCAGACTTCAATTCCACACCATCAAAATGCGATGCGTTACACTCGCTCTCTCACATACAGACACAGGTTGTGCTGACAATTCCAGTTTGCAGCTACTCTTCAAAGAAAGTGGATTCATACAGTTTTTTTCATATCTGATGATTATGCGGAATGGCAGTGCAGTCAACCTTTGACCCTGTATCACTAAAACACTTTGATTGTAACAATATCCCATGTGAGATGTGGCACGTACCCTAACAAGAATGTTTTATCACAAGGTCCAGGAGACCGCCTCTATATTTAAATTGGTTTATATCTTTCCAACAGTCATCACTTACATAGGAAAAACTTTGGGAGTTTAAAAAATAACAGACATCATTAAGAAGCAGACTTCCCTCCCCCCGGCTCACCAAGACACACCCTTACAGCCTGCAGGGTTGCCTCTCACATCCATTACTGATATCTACCTACAAGAGGAAAATGTGCTTGAGAGACTGAGGGAGTCAAAAACTAACCCCAGTGCAGGGCTTATTGGTTCCTCCAGTCACTGAATGGGTTCCCTCAAAGCACTGAAGCAAGGTCACTGCCTCATAAACAGCTACCTTGCTGTGGTGCTGGAGTGCAGAGCAAGAGTATCATTACAGACCATGGCTGTACATGAATATTTCACAAGTGTGTATATAGGTTATTGAATTGGTATGTTTCCATATGCAGTTAGCATTGTGTGCTTGTGCAATGAGCATATGGAAACATACATATTCATATTCCATAAACTATATAAATAGGGTTGGTTTGGTATGTAAGTATTCTGTGTTCAATGAGAATTAAAAGTTAAATATGGGTACAAACTTATTGTGTCATAAATGCTAACTACAACACAATACTTAAAACAACATATGTTCCTTTGTTAAAAACAACATAGGTAGAGCAGGCCCTACAAGTAAAAATGCCAGAGTGACAGGTTGCTTCATGTATCCCCAGTTTCTGATAATCACAATAGATTCCGATAATCTAAATAATGCTGAAGTAATTACTCAACATATAACACTTATTTACAGGGATGATTGGCTCTGTGTGTGAATGAATACATGAATGCAGTCAAGACCTGACTATTCCCAAACTAACACCAAGCTTAAAAATGCTATAATCAAATATTATTCATAACCGCATTTACCTTCAGTAGAATGGTCTATCAAAGTTGCGGTTATAAAGTGCCTAGACTCCAAGGACCCTATTTCAAACAAAGGCATATTTTCAGAAAGGAATAAAACAATTATAAACAATATAAAAACCACACTAGCAAGAAATTGTTCAATAATTCAACTCCAGTGACAAAGTGGTTTCTTGCTCATCATTTCCAGTTTTTTAATTCCTATAAAATTTGCCATGAATTTGCACACGGGCCCTGAATGTTGTAAACAAGCAGAGCCTAAATTTATTTCCTTTTTTAGAGGTGCTGTTTTTTTCTATATTCCGTCCCTTTATAAAGCTCATTCCAGTAACATTGCTTATGGTAATGGATTCTTTTATATGAGATATACTGAACCAAGACTGAAGGAGAAAGAAGAACAAACAGTAATACATATTATACTGTAGCTTCGAAAAATGCTTCTGCTCTTTCCACACGTGGGAAGATATAAATTGGGCTGTTTGGATGTCACCTCTGTTACTGTCTACTAGCAGCAAATACAAAGAACTTGAGAAAATAAGGAACAGACAGCAAAATATATTACTGGATAAAATATAAAACACTGCCAATTTCAGTTAGTAATTTTTCTAATACATGCCCATGGTGTTTCCCTTTTAATAATGTATATTATTCTATAATACAGAACAATATGTTATTAATTCAAATACCTTTTCACAGTAATTCCCTTGTGCCACGGGGAATGTTCTACCCAAGTGCCAACACAAAGCAGGTGGAATCCCAGCACAGTGTAAGGATGCTCAGGATGGCGGGTGTGAACAGAGAGACAGGAGGCGATTAGAAATCCGGTTTCAGTTTCCTGAAGACGAGGTCTGTGCTCTACATGTACGGTCCATGTGGGATGGGGAATCTTGACAAGAAATGCAAACTCAAAGGGAAATACCAGTCTCAGTGGAGCCTTAAGCTACCGCTGCCTGCTCCTGCTCCTGCTTTATCATGAAGGCGAATGCCCAGCCTAGATTGTGTTGTTTGGTGTAAACCTTGTGCCTTTTTATTTGTGTCTTTGTTTAATAAATGTGTGCTTTGTACTGTAAACTGCAGCTTCTGTGTCTGAGCCTCTTGCCAGTAACATCATGGGCCATGACGCTATCCTGTCACAGACTGACATTGAGGTTACTCACCGAGGGGAAGTTGGGATTATAGCCCAAAGGGATTATAATAACAGGTACTATTTTGTAGAGTGATAACCCTAACCCTAATTGGCCCTACAAATCAGTGCAACAGATAGAGACAAGTATGTCTCAGAATCACCAGATATAAACTCTGTGAATACCTGCAATTGTTAGTAGAAAGTGTAAGAACAGTGGTAGCTCTGAAGACTGCATTATTCAAGGAATCCCCAATAGTGTAATAATACAGCAAGAAGCAGGCAAGTTCAACAAAAATGTCTTCTAAATATATACAATGTGTAAGTATATATATAGTGCCCTTGGAAACCAATGTTCTCATTCATATATATTTGTCTGATTCATAAAGCTGTATGGTGCCATTAAAATGACCCTTACAGCTTCATAATTACCACATGCCTCAGACCAGGAGGTGTTTTATTGGTCTCATTTCATAGCATCAGTTCTGCGTTTAGGAAGATGTATTTAAGCCAAAAATAATGATAAAAAAAAATTATCCAATAATTTAAGTCTTTTGTTATTTGTTAACTCGTCTGAACAGGATAGGCTACCTGATGGTTTGAAAAATAAAATCAGGCTTGCAGCCTATTCATTTCTCTAAGCAGAGAAAATGGCAGGGTTTGTGAGCTTGTGTGGGCTGTGCATCAAGAGGAGGAAGACATCTTGGAAGATGATCTTCCCATCAACCTGATGTTCACCTTGCCAGCACATGAACCCGATCAGCTTCTCCTGTTATAACGTTTTTAGTCATAGAACCTTGTATTTCAGATGACCTGCACTGACAATTACTTATTTTAATACAACAAGTTCCTGGGGAGTGAATGTAGGTTTTCTTAACATCTCACACACATCCACAACATAACCAGTTTACTGTGATGCTAGGAACTGCATGATCCAGAGACCCACTGAAACAAAAACAGCTGCTATAATGACACCAAAGACTGGATGAACATAAACCCAACAACACATACAAGTACCCTAGTAAATCGCTGAAGTTAAGAACATTAAAAGATGGCATATAAACTCCTACTCTACAGAGTTTAAACTAACTGCCATCGATCGGTTGGAAAAGGGTAAGACGCTTTCACCAATGGTTCGAAGCCTAACAAGTGGACAACAATATTCTGAATTTGAAGTCTTTAATTGCTCTTTTGCAAAGAAAATAAAGTTTGACTCCTACCAACAGAAAACAAACATAGCTGGCAGGCTTTGCGTTTTACTTGTAGCTACCTGTACAAAGGAAAGTTTTCTACATTTAAAATGCTTTATTTCTGTAAAAGGGTGTGCAGTAGGGGTAAGGTACTGTATAGTATCATTACGTGTCAATGAGGCACCATGGTTTATTTTGGGTTAATTGTGTACTAAGTGGGCTATGGTAAAAATAGTTTAGTTTCAATTTAATATCATGTTTTATTGTTTCCGTATGTGTACAACGCAGCAGCGTGGTTTATATTGTGTCACTGGTAGCCTACAGGCTAAAGTAAAAAAGTAAACCAGACATCTGTCAGTCCTGCAGCTCTAACGTGACGGTGTAAACAGACGAAGTATGCTGCCAACGTCTTGAGCAGGGTACACAGCTCATTTGCATACCTCTGACAATTGTTTAGATAAAATCTCTCAGTAACAATTCGTGGAGGTAAATCACATCTAAAACCATCACTGGCCAGTAAAATAACCAGAAAGTAGTTTTATAAATCATGTGTTAAATACCGCCCAGTCATTTCTTTAACGCATATGGGCCAAAATATTAACATTCAAAGAAGGGTCGATTAAGACAGGGAAATAAACAAGCCCAGTATTAACTTATTTTTTAAATGATCAGAGGGTTGAAGAAGGTGCTTTTGTCGCATTAGATACGCTCCCAGAAAATATATTCAAATCTCCCAGGTAGACTGGGCATATATGTGGAAACTGTGTCAATCACATGCACTTAATTAAGCATTCTTATCACACTGTTTAATTTCAAAGGTACCGTGGCATGGGCTGAACTGCGTTTGTTTTTAATTAAACTCATACTGATCTGATTACATTTTGTATGACGCAAGAAACAATTAGTGACTTGGCAATTATAACATGGCCTCCTTCAGTTGTTTTTAGACTATGCTAATATGACGGGTGGCAAGAACTTTTACTGGTTACCAGATATGAATGGTTTTGAAAATGAACAAAATATTGAAGAATGTTAAGTTGTTACATACTCTTCAAAAAAGAACAGAATTCTAGGAGGACCTGAAATCAAGACTTTGTGCATCTTCCCATAAAAACAAACCATTTAATTTCCTGTTCATTTAATCTCCAGTGACACATTAACATCTTATATGCAATGTCAGGCAACATCAAAAACAGAATCCAAATTTGCACATAAAAAGACCAGATCTTGCATCTCACAATTGTTTCACAAACAGTTTATCAAAGGATACCAATGATTCAGCGTCAATGATGCCCTATTTTTGCAGCCTACTGTATAATCAAAAAGAGCTTGAGTCCTGATTATAATGATAATGAGAGACTGGTACCACCTTTGTTTAGTGTATGCTAAACTGCATATGGAACATCACAAGGCTCCAACGCTGTCCTACTGTGTGTGTTGTGTTATTACACTAAACGAGAGATGTGTTGACCGTCAATGGACCAAGAAAATATGTTCTGAGGTATAACTATTGCTGTAAATATAAACAAGGATGCGATTGACTACATCGATCACATCCATACACTTCCAATGAGACAACTACTGTACAGAAATTAACAATGTCAATATTTTAAATTGAATTGAAGTTATATCCTGTAACATATACTGCATGTTTAAAATATTTAATTATATATATTTAATAGGTCTATACTAAAAACAATTATTTCTGGACAGTATTTTCTTCCTCCATTTGGTCCCTTATAATTGCCTACTTAAGAACATAAGAACATAAGAAAGTTTACAAACGAGAGGAGGCCATTCGGCCCATCTTGCTCATTTGGTTGTTAGTAGCTTATTGATCCCAAAATCTCATCAAGCAGCTTCTTGAAGGATCCCAGGGTGTCAGCTTCAACAACATTACTGGGGAGTTGATTCCAGACCCTCACAATTCTCTGTGTAAAAAAATGCCTCCTATTTTCTGTTCTGAATGCCCCTTTGTCTAATCTCCATTTGTGACCCCTGGTCCTTGTTTCTTTTTTCAGGCTGAAAAAGTCCCTTGGGTCGACACTGTCAATACCTTTTAGAATTTTGAATGCTTGAATTAGGTCACTGCGTAGTCTTCTTTGTTCAAGACTGAACAGATTCAATTCTTTTAGCCTGTCTGCATATGACATGCCTTTTAAGCCCGGAATAATTCTGGTCCCTCTTCTTTGCACTCTTTCTAGAGCAGCAATATCTTTTTTATAGCGAGGTGACCAGAACTGAACACAATATTCAAGATGAGGTCTTACTAGTGCATTGTACAGTTTTAACATTACTTCCCTTGATTTAAATTCAACACTTTTCACAATGTATCCGAGCATCTTGTTAGCCTTTTTTATAGCTTCCCCACATTGTCTAGATGAAGACATTTCTGAGTCAACAAAAACTCCTAGGTCTTTTTCATAGATTCCTTCTCCAATTTCAATATCTCCCATATGATATTTATAATGTACATTTTTATTTCCTGCGTGCAGTACCTTACACTTTTCTCTATTAAATGTCATTTGCCATGTGTCTGCCCAGTTCTGAATCTTGTCTAGATCATTTTGAATGGCCTTTGCTGCTGCAACAGTGTTTGCCACTCCTCCTACTTTTGTGTCGTCTGCAAATTTAACAAGTTTGCTTACTATACCAGAATCTAAATCATTAATGTAGATTAGGAATAGCAGAGGACCTAATACTGATCCCTGTGGTACACCGCTGGTTACCACACTCCATTCTGAGGTTTTTCCTCTAATCAGTACTTTCTGTTTTCTACATGTTAACCACTCCCTAATCCATGTACATGTGTTTCCTTGAATCCCAACTGCGTTCAGTTTGAGAATTAATCTTTTGTGCGGGACTTTGTCAAAAGCTTTCTGGAAATCTAAATAAACCATGTCATATGCTTTGCAATTATCCATTATCGATGTTGCATCCTCAAAAAAATCAAGCAAGTTAGTTAGGCACGATCTCCCTTTCCTAAAACCATGTTGACTGTCTCCCAGTACCCTGTTACCATATAGGTAATTTTCCATTTTGGATCTTATTATAGTTTCCATAAGTTTGCATATAATAGAAGTCAGGCTTACTGGTCTGTAGTTACCTGGTTCAGTTTTGTTTCCCTTTTTGTGGATCGGTATTACGTTTGCAATTTTCCAGTCTGTCGGTACCATCCCTGTGTCAAGAGACTGCTGCATGATCTTGGTTAGTGGTTTGTAAATTACTTCTTTCATTTCTTTGAGTACTACTGGGAGGATCTCATCCAGCCCAGGGGATTTGTTTATTTTAAGAGCTCCTAGTCCCTTTAACACTTCTGCCTCAGTTATGCTAAAGTTATTTAAAACTGGATAGGAACTGGATGACATGTGGGGCATGTTGTCGGTATCTTCCTTTGTAAAAACTTGTGAAAAGTAATCATTTAATATATTTGCTATTTTTTTTCTTCCTCTACGATTTTGCCATTTGTATCTCTTAAACATTTAATCTCCTCTTTGAATGTTCGCTTGCTGTTGTAATATTGGAAAAACATTTTGGAATTGGTTTTAGCTCCCTTAGCAATGTTCATTTCTATTTCTCTCTTGGCCTTTCTAACTTCCTTTTTGACTTGCGTTTGCAGTTCTGTTCTGTTCTGGTCCTTTTTTGATGCTCTGTAAAGTGCCTTTTTTCGCTGAATATTTTTTTAAATTGATCTATTAAACCAATTTAATTCAGATTTTCTGTTTTAAGTAAAAGGGACCTGAGCTGCAGGCTGTTAGATTTAGGGCTTCCTGTTCAGGGGAAACAGACAAAACAAAGAGGAAATAACAAGTGAAAAAGGCAAGTATGTTTATTTCCGTGCTGCAGTGTTAACCTGAAAAATGACAATGGAAATGAAACTCACAGGACAGGTAATCAGAGCAGGGAAGAGCCTCAGTTATAGTGGCTCACGCGTTCTGAGCGAGACTGAATCGAAGACTATTCAGAGGAGGGTGGATGCCTGTTATAATGTTGTTGTTTAGGGTTAGGGCTAGGATTAGGGTTAGGTCAGCGAGGCTATTTCACTGATATGACTGAATCGAAGACTATTCAGAGGAGGGTGGATTCCTGTTATAATGTTGTTGTTTAGGGTTAGGGTTAGGGTTAGGGTTAGGGTTAGGGTTAGGGTTAGGTGAGTGAGGCTATTTCACTGATATGACTGAATCGAAGACTATTCAGAGGAGGGTGGATTCCTGTTATAATGTTGTTGTTTAGGGTTAGGGTTAGGGTTAAGGTTAGGTGAGCGAGGCTATTTCACTGATATGACTGAATCGAAGACTATTCAGAGGAGGGTGGATTCCTGTTATAATGTTGTTGTTTAGGGTTAGGGTTAGGGTTAAGGTTAGGTGAGCGAGGCTATTTCACTGATATGACTGAATCGAAGACTATTCAGAGGAGGGTGGATTCCTGTTATAATGTTGTTGTTTAGGGTTAGGGTTAGGGTTAAGGTTAGGTGAGCGAGGCTATTTCACTGATATGACTGAATCGAAGACTATTCAGAGGAGGGTGGATTCCTGTTATAATGTTGTTGTTTAGGGTTAGGGTTAGGGTTAGGGTTAGATGAGTGAGGCTATTTCACTGATATGACTGAATCGAAGACTATTCAGAGGAGGGTGGATTCCTGTTATAATGTTGTTGTTTAGGGTTAGGGTTAGGGTTAAGGTTAGGTGAGCGAGGCTATTTCACTGATATGACTGAATCGAAGACTATTCAGAGGAGGGTGGATTCCTGTTATAATGCTGTTGTTTAGCTGCAGTGTCTGTGGACCGCTCAAGTGCCTGCTACTGTACCACTGCGCAAACTGGGGTCCTGGGATTGACCAATACAATCGAATCATGTACTGAGGTGCTATGGGTTTGAATCCTGGGACACATACAGTATCTGCCCACTTTCTGCCAATAATTTACAGCTCATTATTAGTATTATTAATTTATTAGTATTATTTATTTGGAAGACAACTGTTATTACCAAAGGGTTTCTGAGAAAAATAATGAGGAATAAAAGTATTTAACACTTCTTTTGGCCTAAAGCCTTACCTTCACATATGCTTCCATTCAAATGAGTTAGAGCAGGTCAAAAATTGACCAGGACTTCTGGTTCCAGTCAATACAGCCTTTACTAAAGGGCTTTGTGATATTTTGTCACAAAACATGCACTGTTACCAGACTCTCTAGAGCACAGGGCAATGACAAGGACAAACACAATAGTAGTCCTGTTGTTGAACAAAATGCTCTACACAATTTCTATACAATTCAGAGAAAGGGCTTACAGTACAGGCTTTGGTGAAAGGAAGTTTGAAGTTTACTGATGCTTGATTTCCAGCCAGGAAATTTGAATTACATCATGACAGAATAATGACACAATTCATAAAGAATTACTCCAATAAAAGCAAAGATATTGACTTCTTATGGAAAATTGTCCAGATCAGCCATATCCTGCGCTGCGTGGAGCTTCATGAATGATTCCTTTGTGAATGTGGAGGGGGTTGGTCTACACAGGAGTGACTTTAGTGCGCTTAATAAAAAATATAAGTGATTGATAGCGCTGAGCTTTTAGCAGATACACTGGAAAGACCTTCTGTATTTAGGAATTGTTGTTAGCAGGTCAGGTATGAGGTAAATGACATGCATATCCCCCTCCACAGCTGCACAAAATAAATAAATACAAATAGAGCTATCCATATAGTGAAACAAAGTATATCATCCCAACCTCCACCATGAAAGATAGATAGAGAAATGTACATATGGATATATAGGTGCCTAAATAAACAACATTTTACAATACAGAAAATTTAACTGCCAAAGAAAGTAACACGTAAAAACAGAATCAAACAGATCTCATCTCACATATGGGTATAAAAATAGTTTAAACATATTAAGAAGGTTATATTGTTGACCAAGCAACAGAACAACAGAGCATGCATGTCACAGTTATAACCACAATTAGAACTGCTGTTAGTGCTGGTCTGGTTCCTAGTTGCGGATTGATCCCAAAATTGTGTCTTGGTGGTTTTTATAGGATCCCAACGGCTCTGCAACTTATTTAGGAGCAAGAATGTGTGGCTCCCAAGCTAAAGTATTATATTTTTATCAGTGTAGCCAGTCAAACTGGAAATTCACATAGTTTGATCAAATAGAGAGTGCCCATATTAGTAACTGTACAACAACGTAGTATTCCTTAACCAGAGAATCACAGTTTTAGAAAGAGAGAAATATTTGTTCACATTTTTTCATAATTTGGAAACCCAGTCCTGATGTCATATTTATTCACCATAAAAATATTTATTTTGTAATGGCAAAATTAAGATACATGTAAGCTTTAGAGCCAGATAGAAAACTTGCCCTATTGTCACAATAAACTAGCCCCTAAGAATCTCATCAGCACGTTTGAATATGAGCAGTTCATTCTTTAGGGGCAGTTCATGGCAACAATACTGATCTTGTTCATTTGAAACTATTTTGTTGGTATGAACTAATGCCACACACAATGAGTCACCAAGACGCCTCACAAACTCTATGAAAAGTAGATGTACAAACGAGCATCCTCAACCAGACATTAAAAGAACAGCAATGCATTGCTAATACTGCCAGGGCTGTTCAATGGGGTTATTTAGAGATGCTTGCTATTTTGTGGCTTTCTCCCTTCTCAAGGGGCACAGAAAACCAAGCCTTTCAATCATTCATCCACACAGTCCCACTTGCCTGCCAAAAAACACAGGTCATGTAGCCACTTTCAAAGGGGAGCCTATAACCCACATGTGTTTGAGAAGGATTTAGAAGTACAGTGCTTGCATTTAGAATTGCTGGAGAAAGAGGAGTTCATTACTACAGGATACATTTTCGTTATCCCACTCGAGTGAGATGGAAATGTTTTCATGTTTCATAACAACTTTAAAATGTCTGAAATCATTTCAGATGATTTCTATTGTTGTTTTGATTTGAACTCTGAATTCCTTGAGATTGAGTGTAGTCAAGAAATGGCAGTTCCCGCCCTGCCTTCGTCTGACTTATCCAAACAGCCTGTAGTACCTTCAAACACCGGTAACGGTAGAAAACAACAGAGAGGATGCAAACTGACAGATCCAGCTCAAGGTTCCATTTAAAAAGACAATTGCGAAGAGGCCATAAACAGGATTCGAAATCAAAGCATAGCCTGTTTGACAATGAAAGGTAAAATACCCTGAATTAAACGATTTTATATTTTTAAAAAATTACACATTTTATTGTTATTTATTTTAAAAATGATTTTATATTTTTAAAAACTTACACATTTTATTGCTATTTATTTTAAAAATATACTTGTGTTTTTATATATATATATATATATATATATATATATATATATATATATATATATATATATATATATATATATATATATATATATATAAAACTAATGGAGATTTTTAAAGTAGAAAAAGAACAGAAGTCTCATAATAAGGAAACTAAAACAGACCAGTGTGCAGTTTAACTAGTTCAAGAACAGAACAGTTAAGTCTAAAGAAAGAAGCGAGTTCGATTTAAAGGCAGTCTAATCTAAAAGCAAGTATTCTAAAAGTAGAATACTTTAATCAACAACTTCAAGTCTTAAACTGCTGCTACATTTCTCAAATGTACAGTTTAAATGGATTAACAGTCATGCATTTTGTTTGGAATACGTACTAAGACTTGATCTAAAAGGAACCCCTGAGTTAGTCTATTTAGAATATTTACTTCTATTAGAATGTTGTATTTTAAAAGACAAGACAAAACAATAAAGATAGTATAAACTATAACTTTAACAGTGAGCCGAGTGAAGGAAAATAACTAAGTTTGTAATCTCGTTCTTACCTGCTTGTAAGTGGAAGCAGTGTTGAAGATGACACATTGGTTTTGGCCGAAGAAGCGAGGATTTTTTCTGATGGTCAGTGATTTAAAAGCCAAGATCCTCTCTATAATGAGCGATGTCGTTAGCAAAGGCTGTCTTAAAACCTGCTTCAACTGGATTTTGTATGAACAGAGAAAAAGGTCAAACTTAGTTCTGTCACTATAAAACTATTACATTCTAATGTGTTAACAGTGGCTTGGATATAGATGAAAATAAATGAACCTTCCATTGAAAGCTTAGATGACTTCATAACAGATCAATGGAGTAAAACAATATTTCTAGGAGCGAGTGTTACACTGAAATAACTGAAATTAGAAATACATTGTATAATGCAATTTAAAGTTAAACTGGTAAAACACATTTGAGATCGTGCTAATTTAATTAAATTAATTTAAGAATTAGTTCAGTTTCTGTCTCCAACGAAACAAAAAGTATTTCAGACATTACAATATCAGTTAAATTGGAGAATATAAATGTTTAGTTTATATAAAGGTTTCACCACAAAAAAAAAAAAAAAAAAACAACAGGAACTGTTAAGTTTGAATATTAGACAATAAAGTGTAAACTGTATTTAATAACTGTAGTACAGAATAGACCTACTGGTAGAAAAAATAGCCTCGCCTGTACCTTGCCTGTAGTAGAGCGGTGCTAGGCCTGGAAAGTTCTTTTTAGCAGTCAAAGCGAGATTTACTGGTCATCAGCAGTAATTAATCCAAAGTCTTTCTATCATGAGCAAAATTAACTCTCTTCATGTTATGATAGAAATTAATGAGAACCTGGCAGCCAAAGCAGGCATTTCATTTAAATTAGAAAAGTCATTTACAGCATCAGTTCTTATCAGATAGGTAGCGATTTTAATTGGGATAATGCTTGCGAGCCAAAAAATGACTTGATGCAGTGAACTTGTAAAAAGTGCTTACAGTTTTAATTAAAACACTAGCCTTGGCAAGTAAACAGGGTGTCTGAAACCTGCTTGTGTAGGTGAATTTTTAGGAACAGAGCGCTTATGTTGGTTTAGTCCCAACATGACACAGTTAAATAAGGCTATTATATTTTACATGTTCATTACAGCTTAAATTTAAATGAAAATAACTGAACTAACCACTGTATGCTTAGTGATGTTATACAAGGGCTTTTGATAAACCTAAAGTCTTTGTCCAATACTTTAACACACCTGTATATGAAAGTAAACTAATCTGAAAAGTTGACGTGATATACTGCTCAGAGGGAATATCCAGGTTAATATATATAAATCATACAGATATATATATATATATATATATATATATATATATATATATATATATATATATATATATAAACAACATCTCTTATAGATTATATATATATATATATATATATATATATATATATATATATATATATATATATATATATATATATATATATATCAACATTTTAATACACATATATACTTGTATCTTATTGTACTTTATTATAGCAAGGATCCTGTGAACTTTGACTTTTTAGAGAAAGGAGGGGTTGAAAAAGAAAACTATGAGATCATGTTCCAATATTTGGGTGTTTTAGCCTTTTGCATGACTGGCCTAAAAGCTAAGCATGCAATTAACTATATCTGTATTACTGTATTGAAGTTCTAATGCTGTTAAACCTGAAAGTGGTTTTGTTTGTGCACTGGGCTTGCTATATGTCCAGACAACATTTTCCCAAGTAAACTTCACGAATTCCTTCGGTTTAACATTGACTCTGTTGATGATCACCATATTTTATAGAATTCAATTCAAGAATTTATCAGAGACAATACTATTTTATTTGCTTCCAATCATAATAAAAAACGCATCCTCGAAAATTCTCAGAACTGGGCTTTTTAGAATAGGCTCATCATAGTCCCCCATCCGAAACAACTGAACTTGAACTTAGCCTTAAGAAAGAACTTAATGTGTTGTTTATACAGCGGGCCAAGTTTCTTATACACAGGGCGAGACAAAATTATTATTTTAATGGCAGTAGACCCTCCCTCTTGCTTGCTCTGAGACCATGTAAAAATGAGCGCTTTGTAGATATTTTAGCTATCAAATCCACACAGGGAGTTAACCTAACAGATCTTCCTCAAATAAACTCTGCATTCTGATCCTTCTATTAAAACCTTTACAGTTCCGATATTCGTTTTGAGAAGGACTCTTGCATCCGATTTCTGCAAAATATCCCAATGCCATGCCTCTCAGCCTCTGAATCTGCAGAGCTAGGCACCCCCTATCCTTAGTTGAACTGGAAGACGCACTCCACAGTATGAGCATGGGGAAATCCCTGGGTATTGACCGTATTCCTCACAAATTTTTTCTAACATTTTGGACCCAACTGGGACCCCTGATGCTTAATATGATGCAAACTGCTATAGACAAAGGTTCCTTTTGTAGAGACTGAATCTGTCATGATCAGACAGGCTTTATTAAACCCTGCGTGGTATCTGATAATGTCTGCGGTCTTTACATGCTGCTACAGACTTTGATCGCTTATAATGGGATTTTCTTTGGAGCACATGGGATTGGGCTCAGAATTCATTGATATGATAAAAGTTTTATACGCTAATCCCTCTGCGTCTGTGCTAACAGGAAATAAATGTTCTTCCCAGTTCATTGTCTCCAGAGGCACCAGACGAGGCTGCCCCAGTCACCCTTGTTGTTCGCATTATCATTAGAGACTTTAGCCCAAGATATTCGCCAGTCAGAGCTCTTGTACCCTATCACTATCAATACTACCCAACATCATATCTCATTATATGAGGATGATATGTTATTATTTGTTGAAAATGTTCCCCGTTCACTTCCCCACCTTTTAAATATTTCTGATAACTTTAGTTTAATATTGGGCTACAAAATTAATTGGTCCGTGTGCTCTCAAGTCACTCAATTCTGCAATGAGCAGTGTAACCCTGCCTCCTTACATACCATTAGTTAAATAATTTAAATAGTCCGGTGTTGATATCCTCCTATCCTTACAATCCACCGTATTGAATAACTTTAACACGTTATTATAACATTTTCGTTCAGGTGAAGGCGAATTTAGACAGATGGTCGCATCTTCCTAATTCGCTACAGGCCTGTAGCTCTATAATTAAAATTAATGTACTCCCTCATATACATTTTCTTTAGTTCAATGCTACCTCTTTCTCCCCCTCCTGGACACTGGGACAAACTGCATACTACATTTCTAAATTTATATGGAGAGGGAAATATCCACATAGAAGATGTTCCACTTTACAGTGTGAGAAAATCTCGGGAGGTTTTTCATTGCCAAACTTTAAATTATACTCTTGGACATTTATGGCTTGGCCCCAATGCTCCTGTTTCATGGCGGTTACTGGAAGAAAAACTGGTATTTCCATACAGATTACATGATCTGATTCACTCTAACATTCCTCTTAAACATTGTAGTTTGTGTTTTGGCCGTATTATCTCACAATTAATTACCATTTGGTGTTCTGTGGAAAGACACAGAAAATCTCAACTAAAATGGCACTGACACATCGGGCTTTCTTAATTACTCGCTTTTATTGGGGTGTCATCCTTTCACTTTCCCAGGCTGGAGAGACAGGGGTATTCACTTTCTTACTGATGCTGAATGTATTCGTACATTTCAGGAATTACAATCACTGTACAATCTACCAGATTCTTCCTTTTATCTTCGACTTCGCTCAGCAATGCATGCCTACGGGGAAAAAACTGGGCTGGTGGACTAGTTAGTATTCTAAATATTTTACAGGTAGGTGATCAATCTGTCAGCTGCTGCACATACCTTAAACCAACCAAAACACTCCAATATCTGTCTTTTGGAACTGTGCTATCTGATCTTGCTGCCAATATCTTTCATTGGGATTTCAAATAACAGGAGAGGGTCAGTAAACACATGCCACAAAAACTCACAGCACAGCATAACCTGCTGCTGGATGACTGAGTTCATTGAAGATTCAGAGCAGAAGCAGCAAGCAACATATACACTGATGGTCCAAAAGGTCATCCAAAGCACTCAATATATAATAGCTGAATTCTAAAATGCATCAAGTGTACTTGTTGCACAGTTGCCCTCACTGCCATAAAAACCTTGACCTCTGGCTATTTACTCAGAAGACTTCTCCTTGTACACTTCAGTATGTATTTTCAAATGTTGGTAAAGAGGATTATGTATATACAGGTGCCAGTATGTTGCGTAATGTACTTTATGCATCAATCTTCTAATATTATTATGCAATATCTTCTAATATTATTAGCAGTATAAATTTAGACTCTTCACTGCACAGAAGTGAGTAATAAGTGTAATAAACGTATAAATGTCATTTTAGCAGCCGCAGAACATGCTGTATTGCAAAACTGTCCTCCTCAAATCTATTTAAAACATATCTCTTTGGAATGATTAGTCACCTAAGAACGTAACATTGTTGGCATTCAGTAAGATATTAACTTTCAAGTGAAATAGTTTGAAAGTAAATACAGGGGTTGTGTAGCAGAACAACCTTGATATTATAAGAAGAGAAAGCCTTATCTTGCTGGGTTTTTTTTGTACACTCAGTTTAATTACTCCTGGTTTAATTACAGCATTGTCAGAAACCGAAGAAGTCGCCAGGCTACAGGCTAGAGTAGCAGAAGACTGCATTCTCAACTAAAGGTCTTGCCACATCTGAGATGACCTTCTCCTTTAGATTTCAAAACAGCAGTAACGGAATAAAGAATTCTCAGCAACCCTTGTAGGATCGTAAATATTATCTCCGACCTCTAGCTCAATCTGGTTGTTGTGTTCCATTTTACTAAATAATTACTATTTAAGCTTTAAAAATGAAAACTTCACTCAGCAATGCTGGGGGTTGTGAACACATTCTATTTAAATAACAAACAAAATAACAGAATTATTTTAATTTAAACACCATGGATATCCTTGGGATGTTAACACACTGTTCAAAAATGGCCCAAAGGGAACAAGTATACTTTTGCTGTCTTACTATATGTTCTATACATAGTAGAAGATCTATTGGAATGTTAAAAAATTCTGATGATCGCATGTGATTTATAATTCTCATGATATTCCTTATTGTTAAACAGGCAACCACTGTATGACGATGAAAACTGTACTCATACAATGATCGACACTCATAACATCTGCACACATCAACCAAATGAAATACACTGAACTGTGTAATCGCATTATTACTAAAAACATACATTTACTCATAAAAAGTCAAACTGAGGGCTTGAGATTCAATGACAGAAACAACTGAAAAAAGCATGCTAAACTCTCTATGACAGTCATGGGTGTCAGTATGTGTGCTTATACGTACTGCATGATGGAAAACAACTTCCACTGGTTTTTGGTAAACAGATCTAACCAAGTGGGACTCATATAGTGAGGATAAAATAATTAGGTCCTTCTCAAAGAGTTTAGTTGCATGCTTACTTTAGAACAGGCACGACACTTCAAAAGTAAACAGTCTTTGCAAGATTTCAGTTGTACCACAAGCCAAGTTTTGATTCTTCTGCCTGAGTCAAAAAGTCTTGTGTTTGCAAAATATTTAAGAAAAGCAACGTGCAATTTTCTCCAAAAATGTATGTCAATCTTCAATAAATGGTCTAAAGGAAAACAATTATATAAAATTACACTAAATTATTATTATTACTATTATTATTTATTATTATTATTATTATTAGTAGTAGTAGTAGTAGTATTATTAGTATTACTACAACCACCACATCGATGATACTGAGTAAAAAGAAAATTAAGAAAATATTTATTGAAGCATCAATTGTAGCTTTTAAAAGAGGTGCTAATTTAGATTATCTTTTATTTCACTTAACACAAGAGAATAAACAGTAGATTAATTAAATGATACAGATACTTGTTAAAGCATATGTATGCAAAAATGCTCACAAAAATAAAGAGAAGATACTCTATGAATGTTCTCAATATACATTTCGGATTTGTTTTGCATCAGATAAGGCCCTTGTATCGAATGGCGTACGAGTCAGGCTAAATCAGCCAAAAGCTTCAAAGAGTTTCAGGAAGTTCTAAACCAGAGATGGATAGTTCAGGGTTACTTTGGGGTGTATTGACAGTGGTGCTCAACAAGAAGTGAGGTGAGGTGCTTGTGTCGGAGCCCCCTATCTAACACTGTACAATGAAAGTGAAGTACTGTGAGGTGCTTGTGTCGGAGCCCCCTATCTAACACTGTACAATGAAAGTGAAGTACTGTGAGGTTCTTGTGTCGGAGCCCCCTATCTAACACTGTACAATGAAAGTGAAGTACTGTGAGGTGCTTGTGTCGAAGCCCCCTATCTAACACTGTACAATGAAAGTGAAGTATCGTTTTAGTCATGGAGGCAGGAGGGCTGGTTAATGGTTCATTCACCGATGGGTACAAAAGCACTTAGGAAGGACCTTGCCGTTTCATTTGGGCTAATGCAGTCTAAGTAGACATCTTTCTTTCCTCTGACAGTTACAACCCTCAGACCGCTCACTTGAGCCCTTGGTGTGTCAGATAATATTCCGGCGCTTTCTACATGTGTTTAAATCACAAGCTCTTACCCCAATACTGGGTATCAGGAATCAGCCTCTGTTTACTAAAGTTGATTTAGAATGTAGCTTCTTTTTCTGGGCACTGACTGTGAAACTTTCTTGGTTTATTGTATTAAAATGGAAGCTTTTAAATGTTGCAGTCCTCTGAAGATTTCACCTTCTAACCACCAGTATAGTGATTACCCCTTCTCTGGGAGCCATGACTGAAAAATGCACAAGAAAGTGGCCCTTGATTTGCTGATGCACTATATTGATGTTTTCAAATAAACCTTTGCTTCTTCTGTTTTATGGCCAACTAACAAAGAACTTATTGCTCATAACTCATTTGTATAACAAAGCCTCATGACTTGCCTACTGTTTACTAATAAAGTCTGTGTTTGTTTCATATGGAAAGGAGAACTAATCCCCTGCTTTTACAAAGGCAGACCGCTTTAAAGACATGGTACTAACTACTCAGCACGGTACTGCACCTCACTTCATCTATGCAATGTTGGCCTGTTAGGTAACTGCTGCTGTTCGTCCTGAACGGAGACTTTCTCCTCTTGTCTTGGCAGCCCTCCAAGAATAATGAACGTTAAACAAAGAAGTATGCAGTGGTGCCAGGAAGGTCAACACAGAGATCATGACACAGCATTACAGAGCTGTGCAGTGAAGTTTACTTAAGCTTTGAACACGTGTTCTCAGACAAGGACTTATTCATAACAAAACTGCATATCTATGGGACACGGTAAATTAAATATTCTCCTTAAAACCATTGATCAAATCCTGCATCCAGCCATTGATAAATCCATCTCCCATTAATCCTCCTCTCTTACCTGCCTTGATTTCGTCTCTTTCTTTCAGAACAAAATTGACACCATTTATTCTACGCTCTACAAACCCAGTATAGTACTTGACCTGATGCAGAGTTTGACTGCCCCCTCCTGCTCTCTTCCTTCTCTCCTCTCTCCATTACTGATGTCTCCAGCCTACTGCTGAAATCAACTACTGCCACGTGCCCCCTGAACCCCTGGCAAACAAATCTCGTCCGCCTCTGTGCTTCACTATGCAATCTCTCAAGCTGTCCCTGGTTTCAGATCTGGTTCTTGCTGCCCTCGAGACTGCCCGAGTAATGGCAGTGCTCAAAAAACCCTCCCTTGACCCGGCTATCTTATCCATCTTCTGTCCCATATCCAATCTTCCTTTTCTCTCCAAAACTCTTGAAAGGGCTGTAGACAGTCAGCTGACAAAACATCTCACAGATAACAATCTGCTTCAATCTCTGCAGTCTGGCTTCCAGTCACATCACATTATCGAAACTGCTCTGCTCCACATCCTCATGTTTCACTCCTATGCAGATGACACCCAGCTCTACCTAAAACTAGACCCTGGATGTCTCGCTGCCATAGTCTGGCTCTCAACTTGCATCCAAGACATTGAGGCCTGGTTGTCTGCCAATTTTCTTCAGCTCAACACCAACAAATCTGAACTTCTCTAGTAGGATCGAAAACTCAACTCAATAATCTCAATATTGCTGCCTTGAACCTCGGAAACTGCTGCTGTCTTCCCCCACTGTACATAAGAACATAAGAACATAAGAAAGTTTACAAACAAGAGGAGGCCATTCGGCCCATCTTGCTCGTTTGGTTGTTGCTCGTTACGAAGCCTTGGTGAATTTCTGGATAGTAACCTCTCCTTTGATGCCCAAATTTCCTCTGTAGTCAAATTCTCCTTCTACCACCTCCAAAACATCAAGGTCTGCCCTTACTTTTCCCTCATCTCTTCTAAAATCGACTACTGCAACTCTCTCTACGGTGCTCTTCTGTCACACGCCATAAACAGATTGCAGCTGGTTCAGAATGCCAGATTTAAAAAACATAATCACATCACCCACTGTCTTGCCCAGCTGCCCTGGCTACCTTTAAAGGTCAGGATAACTTTCAAAATTCTCCTGCTTGCCTACAAGTCAGTTCATCACACAGGTCCAGAGTATCTCTCCAACCTGCTGACCCGCTATGTCCCTGCACGCAAGCTGAGGTCCTCTGACTCTGGCTTGTTTGTGCCCCACACTCGGAGAGCGGTCTTTTAGCTTCATGGCCCCGACTCGCTGGAACGCTCTCCCAGCTTTGGTGCGTAATGCTCCCACAATCACTTGCTTCAAATCCACTCTCAAGACCCACTTGTTATTAGCTGTTGTCTAAATAGCTATTTCAGGTTTTTCACTCCATCTTATTCGTATAATTTTGCCTGACACATGCATCCATAATGTTTAGCATTCACATCCTAGCCTTTTATTTAATGTATTAGGCCTATATTTAATATATCTGCATTGTTTTTTACTGTTGTATTTAATGTACTATGCCCTGTACTTCACTGTACTTAATGCATTATGCATTGTTCCTCACTATCTTGTAAAGCACTTTGTGCTGGTGGTTCACTATGAAAGGAGCTATATAAAATATTGATTGATTGATTGTTACAACAGCTGAGAGGAGTAAAGTTGATGCCACAAAAATTATTTAGTACTTTTTCTTGTAAACGGTTGACTTGCGTCCCATCTATTTATTTATTGTACACATGCTATAAAACTCCATTTAACCTAGCATTATCCACCCTCCCTAACCACTGATTTTACTCACTTCAATAATACCTGCCCAAGAGTAAATATGTGATAAATTCATACATCACCCAGACTGTTGTTATACAGTATCACAGGACCCATAGGCTAATCCACAATGTGATTTATTAATATGAAAACAAAGTTCAGGCTATAATAAGAATCAAGCCGTTTAAACATCCCACTGTAATGAACTCGTTTCTCTCCTATGAAGAAAGACAACTATACGGAAAAGGATTTATGTAAGGCTATTAGGCTTTTAATTAGTACAGAAGCAATTACTTCACCTTGCATAGTATGTCACAGACAGCACAGATCTAATATCAGGTACAAGTCTCCTAATAGGTTCTGGAATTAACGAAATGTTTAAAAAAGGCCTAGAAATGAAAAGATGACACAGCATTTATTTTAAATCCAGACGTGACTCGTGTCCGACGCTATTCTTTTAAACAGCTGCATGAATAACTCTGTTAACCCTTGGATCTCAAAATCTGACCCCATGCAAATTTTTTTGTTGCTGTCATTTCTCGGCAGTTAAGTCCCTCAGGCATTTATTACTTTTTAGCATGTCTTATATGTTGGTTAACCACTGCCTGATGCTCTGCTTCGATCCCTAGGGTTACATGATCACTGTCTAGTGTGTACTCAAAAGAAAACTGAAGTCAGTCCACTTTTGTTTCTATTAAGATTAAAACACTTCGGGGGACATGTATCAAAATCGACACACGGAGCACTGAATGTGTAAAGTAGCGATTCTTATAAACGGAGTGTCCTGTATTATTATAATCCTCATCATCAAGTAGCAGCAGCAGCAGTATTTCCTTTATAGTAACAATAAACTGACAGTCTAAATACAGAATGTAATGGGTCAATTGCAGATTGCTTAAATTTAATCCACTAGCTGACGAATTTCTGGACTAGAAAATCACAGTCTTTTCTAACAACAGTATCAGAATTTAAAAGTAGCAGTATCCTACAACAATATTGAATTACTCACTGTTACATTTTTATATAATGCACTATTGCACAAGAAAACAGGTTGTGATGGATTTCATATGCAGATGCATATCCAGTTGGGGGATATAGTAGAGGCAATTGTGTTGACATATACAACAAACTAAGATTTGCATATATCTGGGGACATGAATGTCCAGTGGAGACAAAACATGCTTAGGACCTTCATTTTCTTCTCACTAATATTGTACTACTTCCAGGTGGCTTACAATATCATATTAGTGCACAAGTACAGTATATAAAAAAACAAAACCATACAGCTTGAAATATGACATAAAATAATTTATCATGGATTATGTTTTAAATACATATTCTGATCAGTGTTACTACCCGAGACAAATGTCCTTGATTAACAGTTATCTTAGGACCTTCTTTGTAATTAATATGTAGTACAGGAGTCTCTGCGTACAGGAACACCTCCTAAGAGAACACTGCGGCTAAGAGAACATCATTGTGGTGAAAACAGATGTTTCCCCATTGTAAATGCTCCACTTAAAGAAACAGGAACTTCACTTAAAAGAACGCCTTTTTTGCACCGATAGCGATGCGTTAACAACTGATACAGTACTGTTTTGTAACTTGATAACTCATTATCATTAGACTTAAATTAAAATAGTTTATTCAATCTTATCAAAACAGACTTGTCATTGCGAGAGGGTCTTGAGGCACACCGACTGGTTTATTCAATCTTTTAATTTATCATTGCCTCGTTGTATATTCCGATTTCCACGAGCGCACCTCATCGTAACAAAATGGCATGTAAGCAAACGGAGGAATACGCCGCTATTTCTCTTGTTACAAAACGTTTAAAATTGTTCAAGCTCTTTAAAAGAAACCTGATTCAGACACAAGTCGCAAAGCAATTTGGTGTTTCCCGTTTTGGTGAGTTGCTTCACCATTCTGTTAAGTAACTGTGTGCGTGTCTTGAATACTGCTCCTGTACTTGTATTCATAATGAATCTAGAGCTGCTGCTGCATTGTTTAACGTGTGTAGGGGTGCTGTGTTCATTTCATTTGACAGTTTATTAACGTTAGTTTGTCTGTTACTTTATTATTATAGTTTATTAACATACACTAGCCTATACATATTCTGATCATTTCATATATTAATGCACGTGTGTCATAACAAGTAATAACACATATTGTTGATGTGTTGAACTATTGTTTTTAAGTGTCTTGAGATGGCTCTGCCATGAAAGGCACTACATAAATAAAGTTTGATTTGATTTGAACCGACCTTCAGACAAATTATTGTAAATAATAGTTTTAAAAAAAAAATTCAATAAAAATAATGTGTGTCAGTTCTTTAGTGTATCGTTACCTGGAAGTCTAGTAGGAGGCTGTCTGTCACACTTTTATTTCTTGAGAATAGTTTACTCAGTTATGATGAAACCTGTTCTGGGGATATAATAATGCATCTTGCAATCTTTCCTGATGTGAAAAGTTTTACAAGTACACGATACAGATCAGGCAATCCACTTTTTCATTTTGCTTTTTATAACTAGAAAAAATGTAAACAAGGTATACATAAAAATGTTATTTTCAGCTTCCTTAAATATGTCAAAATCATTTTTACACCATATAGTGCACTAGAATAAAAAGATTTTGTCCAGAATTTAACAAGTCCTTTTTAAACCAAATCTAACTCACTTACAGATTGTTATAGAAGGCCTGGATTATCACAGGAAAACAGGACAGAGGTTAATGCATGCCACCAAAAGGCAAGGGATATTTGAGAAGCAGTAAAGACTGAAATGTTTATCCACCTCAAACTGCCAGTGGATTATCCATGAACCCCAGGGTTCTGCTGTGTATCAGCTTGCAAGTGACAAACTTACAACAGGCACCATGCCAGTTACATTTACAGTATAAGAAGCATATGTTTAGATAACTACACAATGGATGCTTTCATTAAATCTGTTCCTTTTATTTACCTACAGTGCTGGATCACAGAAACAGAGATACTGTTTTTTATTATAAAAAAATGATAGAATATTCAAGTTATATTACATACATAAATCAATTAAACAAAGTATAATGATATGCAGTGTACAACTACTTTAGTGATAGTAAGTAAGGCTGTATAACTCTGATATTATGAAACTACTTCAGACTGGATGTGTAAACCCCCACTGGGTCTGATTGAACATATTACTGTGTGGCAATTGGAACACAAGAGACTGTGACTAGCACTCAGAAAGATACTTGAGCTTTGTGTGCCATCTCATGTCTGCCGTGTGGTCTGAATGGAATTGTACTATGGCAATGACAGCCCTGTTCATACACACCTAGGTCTCACATTAAATCGAGATTCAGGTTATCCCAGCTGTAATTAGCCTGCTAAAGACAGTGACAGTATTAGGTCACTCTTGTAGAAAAGATAATCAATTTTACTAAATAGTTGTCAGTTGGCCATAAAATGATCTTTTAAAATGAAAATGAAATGAAATATGTAAACACGCACAGGCGGTTGTATCATTCAATAAAAGCTAAATAATGCACACTGATGAGACGCACAGTACAGCATGGAAGCCATTACACACTGGATCTGTTCCCTCATGTAGCCTCCACAATGTACAAAACATGTCAATGTTGTTTGTAAATTGATTGAACACTAGATGTGTCAAAGTGCATTCAGCACAAAGGTGACTGTTTTAAAACACTCTAGTACTCTTTCAAGGAGCTGAGTTGTCTCCTTTAAATAAAGTAGAAATAAACGGCCCAGACTGCAAGCTCATCTGACAGAACAGCAAGTCTACATGTATATGCATTTACCACAACATGCTGTATACTAAACAAATTAAAGGTTTTAATGCAGCACTACATTTCATTTCACACAGAGAAACTTAACTTGACACACAATTTCAAATGACCTAAAAAAAAAAAAAAGAAAAAAAAACAGAACATATGTGAATTTGATTTATTTATTTTTAATTTTCCCCAGATTAAAGGTTTCCACATTTTTATGTGAAAACAGAAAGAGCTGCCAGGTAATTTTGAATACTTGAGGGATCTGAACAGAAATCTGAGGGAATCTTGACTTCATCCTGAGTGCAATGACCTTGACGCAAATAAATAAGAATTTGAATAAAGCAGTCAACATGAGGGATGATGGCAGTGTGTTTGGTAATGTACAAATTAACCATTACACTGTGCAACAACAATGTGGCTTTAGTTACATGTGGCCAGATAACAGTTAGAAACCAATGATTGTATTTGTTCCTATGCTGCAAAGCCCAGAAGAATGCTAATGTTGTGACATGCACTGTATACGAGATAAGAGGGTAGGCTCCAGAAATAAGCACTCTCTCCTGCAACACTCAGGTATAAGGTAATTGTGAACTGTGCGAGTGGTGTGGTGAATAAAACAATGTCCAAACAGTTTTTAATAAAAGAACACAAAGAACCACCACCTCTAGCAGCAATTGTACTGGGGAGAACACGGCTGGTTTGCAGTCCCAAATAATAAACACAACACTCCACAATAATCACATGCACGAAAGTGTGCTCTTAATCCTCCGGGTGGGGCTAGTGTCGTGTGGTGAGGGTAGTGCTCTGATGATGCGGGCTGGCTCCGTATTCCTCCTCTGCAGACAACAAACAAACACGTAACAAAACAAACACGTATCACAACAAACGCAATCCTTCTGCCGATGGTTACGTTCTCAGCGCAAGGCAGTGTACCGATGTAGCTGCTTCCCCTTTGTACCCGTACACTCCTTCCTGCAAACAACCCGTCGCCATGGTTTCTCCAATAGAGGGCCATCCCGCAGCTGCTTGCAATGGAGTCGTTCTGGGTACGCGCCCCTCCTAATATGGTTACCGTCCGGTTTCCACTTACCATCAAGGCGGCCAATCTACGAGGCAGCATACCACTGTCCTTACACAGCGTCCTTTCTCGTTGGGAGGGAGATTTACAGCATCGATTCTTTCTCTCTCTATCACAGTAATATATGTCCATGTTTTTGTTTTTTTTTACAGTACATGAGCTTTCCATTCAATAACATGGTTACTAAAATGTAATTCCATGTAATACAATTATTGTCCACAGGTCTAATAGGTCACACGGTGCTGAAAAAAGTGGCCAATATTGAAGTCAGAATTTTTGTTTGCTGGGACTTTCACGGTTCCACTTGTCCAGGCTGTCCCCAAGGCATACCCTCCTAATCCCCATTAGCCATGTGGCGTTGGAGCCATTGTTGTTCATTGGAAATCAGAATGCGGATGATCTATCATATTAAGACTGGCAGAAGAATAGGTCAACTGGAAACAAACACTGGTGGTAGAAAACCTCTGTTTTGATTCATTTCATATATATATTTATTTTAGCTCAAAGAGCCAGCTGCCCAACATTTCGATATGTTGTACATATCTTTCTCAAGGGAGCCTGTGTCTGAATCAAAACATTGGAGGTATTTATAGGTGTTTGACGGCATGACAACTACTTGTTATTGTTTATATTCAAATCCATGATTTATTCTTACATGATGTAATGGTGTTCTATATGACATCACTTTTACTTATATCTTTAAACCTATATTAATTCTAATTAACATTATTTTATATAAACTTATATTTATATTATCATAAAATGCTGTCTCTGAGGATCAGCCTTGATATGGTCTCCCCAGCGCATCAGCATGCACAACTTTTGAATTAATTTTGTTTATTTAATTATTTTTAACTTTTATATATTTATTGGAATTAATTAGTTCACTATTTTCTGCTGAGTCCCGCTGTCATAATTGTGTTCAGTCTATTTATCCATTTACTTTCCTTTATTCTTCTATATGTGGGATTATCTAATTTTAGCTGTACTAATACTACAAACTTTACATCATTTATATCATGTCCTTGACTGGTGAAGTGCTGTACTTCTGGCTCATTCATTTTTTTTTTATTTCTAATTAATGAAAGGTGGTTCTGAATTATTTTATATAAAGTTGTTCCAGTCTCTCCAACATATTTTATTTCATCACATTTTTCACAGGCTATTCCATAAACAACATTGCTATTTTTAAAGTCGGTATTAGTTTTTAGTGGATATGTGGTGTTCTTATGTTTAATTATATTTCTACTTTTGTCCATGTATTTACAAACTTTACATGTACTAGTGCAAGTATTTGTAGAACCTATTCTGTCAATTATTCTTTTATGTTTACTGTGAACTAGAATATCACCTAAATTAGCTTCTCTTGAATGCTACAACTGGGGCCTTAAGATACACTTTTTTCAATTTTTCTGAATTATGTAGAATACGCAAGTGTTTACAAACTATCTTAGAAATATTGGGCAAAAGTTTAGAGTACGTCATTACTAATGGGACTCTCTTGACCTTTTTATCTCTATTTTTATAGTCTAGTAGATCATCTCTTTTTAGTTTATCCACTTTTCTTAACTCTGTCTCTATAATTCTTTCTTTGTATCCTCTTTTTTTAAGATTTGTTTTTAATACATGTCTTTATTTTACATAGTCACTTTCTTTAGAGCATATTCTTTGTATTCTTATTCCTAGCCCCTTTGGGATTGCCCTTTTAGTGTGTATTGGATGTGCAGATGACATGTGTAAATACTGGTGCCTGTCAGTAGGTTTATAGAAGAGGTCAGTCTCAATTGAACCACCTTCAAGTTTTACTGTGGTATCTAAAAATTATATTTCTTTTCTTCTCCATTGAAGGTCCACCTTAATATTACTGTGTATTTCATTTGCCATTTTATGAAACTGGAAAAGAGATTCTTCTCCATGTGTCCAAACCCCAAAAATATCATCTACAAACCGAATGTATTCTAAAGGTTCTCTTTCTGATTTTCTAAGTAATTGTTCTTCCCATTTCCCCATGTATGTACTGGCAAAATGCATTCCTAATTTAGATCCTATTGCTGTACCATCGTTTTGTTTGTAATTTTTCTCAACAAAGGTAAAATAACTGTTTTCTAAAACTACGCTGATCATGTTCAGCACCTCTGGTGTGGGTATTGATTTATCTAGTTTATTATCTAGTGCTTTTTGACAAGCTTCTAAAGTTTCTTTACAAGGGACACTTGGATACAAGGATTTTACATCCATGCAAAATAAAATTGTATTCTCTGGAAGGTTGTGCTTTAGTGATTCAAGTCTTTTTAAAAATTGTGTTGTATCCTTAACACAGCTTGGTAATTTCTCAATGTGTGACCTAAGTTGTTTTTCTGCTATTTTGTGTGTTGGATTATCAATCGTGCTGACTATCATTCGCATAGGGTGATTTTCTTTGTGCATTTTAGGATTTCCTCTTGCTAGGCCTGTTCTTGCATTATGTGGCTGCATGTATTTTTTAAATTCTTTTGATATAATGCCTTTATTGTATAGTCTCTCAGCAATGTCCTTAACCTCTTTTACCGATTTATTGATCCTATTGCTTTTAACTTTTTCATATGTATCCATAATCTTAAATTCACATTCTACAGATTTCATATAGTCCTCTGTGTTCATTATCACTATTCCCGATCCTTTATCTGCCGGTCTTATGCTTATATCATCATCATTTAACAACTCAGTCATAGCTTGTTCTTCAATATTGGTTAAATTAAGTTTACATTTTTTCTTTAGTCCTACTATAATTTCTTGTTTACCTGCTTCAATATACGTGTCTAACCACTTGTCTCTTCCATCCGGAGGAGTCCATGTGCTTGACATTTTGGTGCGAGTGCTCCGATGAATACAGCACTGCTTCTTCTGCAGCACTGCAAGTGTTGATCCTACTCAGTACAACCTACTTATGCGAAACCAGATTTTTAGCCATGACATCGATGAAAACAAAGTACCGAGCCAGGATGAACATTGACCGTGACATAAGAACATAAGAACATAAGAAAGTTTACAAACGAGAGGAGACCATTCGGCCCATCTTGCTCGTTTGGTTGTTCGTAGCTTATTGATCCCAAAATCTCATCAAGCAGCTTCTTGAAGGATCCCAGGGTGTCAGCTTCAACAACATTACTGGGGAGTTGATTCCAGACCCTCACAATTCTCTGTGTAAAAAAGTGTCTCCTATTTTCTGTTCTGAATGCCCCTTTTTCTAAACTCCATTTGTGACCCCTGGTCCTTGATTCTTTTTTCAGGCTGAAAAAGTCCCTTGGGTCGACACTGTCAATACCTTTTAGAATTTTGAATGCTTGAATTAGGTCACCACGTAGTCTTCTTTGTTCAAGACTGAACAGATTCAATTCTTTTAGCCTGTCTGCATATGACATGCCTTTTAAGCCCGGAATAATTCTGGTCCCTCTTCTTTGCACTCTTTCTAGAGCAGCAATATCTTTTTTATAGCAAGGTGACCAGAACTGAACACAATATTCAAGATGAGGATGCAGTACCTTACACTTTTCTCTATTAAATGTCATTTGCCATGTGTCTGCCCAGTTCTGAATCTTGTCTAGATCATTTTGAATGACCTTTGCTGCTGCAACAGTGTTTGCCACTCCTCCTACTTTTGTGTCGTCTGCAAATTTAACAAGTTTGCTTACTATACCAGAATCTAAATCATTAATGTAGATTAGGAATAGCAGAGGACCTAATACTGATCCCTGTGGTACACCGCTGGTTACCACACTCCATTCTGAGGTTTTTCCTCTAATCAGTACTTTCTGTTTTCTACATGTTAACCACTCCCTAATCCATGTACATGTGTTTCCTTGAATCCCAACTGCGTTCAGTTTGAGAATTAATCTTTTGTGCGGAACTTTGTCAAAAGCTTTCTGGAAATCTAAATAAACCATGTCATATGCTTTGCAGTTATCCATTATCGATGTTGCATCCTCAAAAAAATCAAGCAAGTTAGTTAGACACGATCTCCCTTTCCTAAAACCATGTTGACTGTCTCCCAGTACCCTGTTACCATATAGGTAATTTTCCATTTTGGATCTTATTATAGTTTCCATAAGTTTGCATATAATAGAAGTCAGGCTTACTGGTCTGTAGTTACCTGGTTCAGTTTTGTTTCCCTTTTTGTGGATCGGTATTACGTTTGCAATTTTCCAGTCTGTCGGTACCACCCCTGTGTCAAGAGACTGCTGCATGATCTTGGTTAGCGGTTTGTAAATTACTTCTTTCATTTCTTTGAGTACTACTGGGAGGATCTCATCCGGCCCAGGGGATTTGTTTATTTTAAGAGCTCCTAGTCCCTTTAACACTTCTGCCTCAGTTATGCTAAAGTTATTTAAAACTGGACAGGAACTGGATGACATGTGGGGCATGTTGTCAGTATCTTCCTTTGTAAAAACTTGTGAAAAGTAATCATTTAACATATTTGCTATTTTTTTTTCTTCCTCTACGATTTTGCCATTTGTATCTCTTAAACATTTAATCTCCTCTTTGAATGTTCTCTTGCTGTTGTAATATTGGAAAAACATTTTGGAATTGGTTTTAGCTCCCTTAGCAATGTTTATTTCTATTTCTCTCTTGGCCTTTCTAACTTCCTTTTTGACTTGCGTTTGCAGTTCTGTGTACTCTTTCTGCGTACTTTCTTTTTGGTCCTTTTTTAATGCTCTGTAAAGTGCCTTTTTTCGCTGAATATTTTTTTTAATTGATCTATTAAACCATTTTGGCAATTTAGTTTTACATTTAGATTTGTCTACTTTAGGGATGTAATTGTTTTGTGCCTCTAGTACTACATTTTTGAAGAACAACCATCCTTCTTCTGTGGGTGTTTTCTCTATTTTACTCCAATCTACTTCTGTTAGTCTCTGTTTCATACCTTCATAGTTTGCTTTTCTAAAATTGTAAACCTTAGCTTTAGTCATTTCTTTTGGGGATTTAAAAAACACTTCAAATGAGACCATGTTGTGGTCTGAGTTTGCCAGTGGTTCTCTGACCTCTGTTTTAGTTATTCTATCTTCGTTATTTGAAAAGACTAAATCAAGGCATGCCTCCCCTCTAGTGGGTGCCTTCACAAATTGTGTTAGGAAGCAGTCATTTGTCATTTCCACCATTTCTATTTCATCCTTCGCGCTACCCACCGGGTTTTCCCATTTTATTTGGGGGAAGTTGAAATCCCCCATTAGTATGGCTTCTCCTTTGCTACACACATTTCTAATGTCATTGTATAACAGATTATTTTGCTCACCGTCTGAATCTGGCGGTCTATAGCATGCTCCTATTATTATGCCCTTTGAATTTTTGTCCGTTATTCTGACCCATATTGATTCGGTTTTATTTTCTTTGTCCAGGTTTAACACCTGGGCTTCAAGACTGTTTCTTATGTATAGCGCTACCCCTCCTCCTCTTCTGTCCTGCCTGTCTTTCCTATACAGTGTATACCCACAAATATTAAATTCGTCCCCATCACTCTCAGACAAACACGTTTCTGTAACACCTATCACATCATAGTTACCTGTTAGTGCAGTAGCTTCAAGTTCTAGAATTTTGTTTCTGATACTTCTAGCATTTAGATAAATACATTTAATGGTTGTCTTACCTGAGTTGTTGTTCTTGTTTTGATGCGGTCTCCCTTCTGTTGTTTTGTTGATTTCTCCCCCCTTTCTTTCTAGTTTAAATGCTTCCGAACCTGCTCAAGGATCTTTTCTCCAAGTAGACTAGTTCCCTTGTTATTTAAATGCAGTCCATCCCGTCTATACAGATAGTCCTCGTTGTAGAATGTGGTCCAATGATCAAGATAGGTGAAGCCTTCCCGTGTGCACCACGTCTTCAGCCATGCGTTTTGATTAATTATTTCCAGCTGTCCATATGGTCCTTTGCAAGGTGCGGGTAGTATACCAGAAAATACCACAGTTTTGGTTTTCTCTTTTAATTTCCTTCCTAGCTCTCTGAATTTGTTTTGCAGGGATTTTGGTCTGTCTCTTCCAATGTTGTTTGTACCAATGTGGACGACTACTACCGGGTCGTCTCCTGTTCGTTCCAGGAGCCTGTCCACGTTCTCAGTGATGTGCTTGACCGAGGCTAGCGGAAGGCAGCACACTGTTGTAGTAAGGGGGTCCAAACTGCGAATTGAACTTGCTGTGTTTCTCAATATGGAGTCCCCAACAATCATGACCTCCCTTCTTTTTGTTGTCTGGTCACCACTGTCAATAGGGTCCTGGATGTTGGAAGATACTGATATGGGAGATACTGAAATTGGAGAAGGAATCTATGAAAAAGACCTAGGAGTTTTTGTTGACTCAGAAATGTCTTCATCTAGACAATGTGGGGAAGCTATAAAAAAGGCTAACAAGATGCTCGGATACATTGTGAAAAGTGTTGAATTTAAATCAAGGGAAGTAATGTTAAAACTGTACAATGTACTAGTAAGACCTCATCTTGAATATTGTGTGCAGTTCTGGTCACCTCGCTATAAAAAAGATATTGCTGCTCTAGAAAAAGTGCAAAGAAGAGAGACCAGAATTATTTCGGGCTTAAAAGCCATGTCATATGCAGACAGGCTAAAAGAATTGAATCTGTTCAGTCTTGAACAAAGAAGACTACGTGGCGACCTAATTCAAGCATTCAAAATTCTAAAAGGTATTGACAGTGTTGACCCAAGGGACTTTTTCAGCCTGAAAAAAGAAACAAGGACCAGGGGTCACAAATGGAGATTAAACAAAGGGGCATTCAGAACAGAAAATAGGAGGCACTTTTTTACACAGAGAATTGTGAGGGTCTGGAATCAACTCCCCAGTAATGTTGTTGAAGCTGACACCCTGGGATCCTTCAAGAAGCTGCTTGATGAGATTTTGGGATCAATAAGCTACTAACAACCAAACGAGCAAGATGGGCCGAATGACCTCCTCTCGTTTGTAAACTTTCTTATGTTCTTATGTTCTAAGTATCTGGTTGCTTATTTTAAATACTCCTCAAATGGAGACCTTATGCCAGCTAGATGACTGAGATGCCTCTGCATCATGGCTGGTTTTAGAGCACCAGGAGATGTTTGTTTAAATGTCTCCATTGACAACATGTGGGTTTGAGAGCTGCTTAAAGGCCTTGTGGGGACTTGGTCCTCCAGTCTACATTATAACCCAGTAAAATGGTTGTTATCCCATCACTGGTAGGCGCCTCCAAAGTGAACAGGACTTTAGAATCTTCTCTTAAAATCAAGCAGTTCCACTCCAAAACATAACATTAAGAAATATGTTTGTAGAAAAAAAAAACATTGTAATATCATATGCATTTGCCTTTACTTGTGGATACTGTAAGGCTACGCACACACACAGGCTAAATGTGGTTGTGAGTTCACCTTTTGCTCTTAATACCGTTTGTATACACACACACACAGTTCGGTTACAAAGGGCAGCGACAACCGCACCAGTTAATTCTTTTAATAGCAAGAATCGACTGCGCTTATTAATTCAGTTCGGTTAGTTAATGCACACTAACTGTATGTGTGTGTGTGTGTGTGTGTGTGTGTATTACAACTGCACTAACACAACCACAGTTGGTGCTCAGTGGATTTCTGCACAACTAATGATATCACTGTTTATCAGACATTTCCACGTGATAAACAATACATGTGGCACACAATACATTTTAATAGAAATACATCTGAGGTTCTTTCAAACTAAATAAATGTGTACCTATTGTGAAGGAACACAGCTGGCAAAAACTGGAGAACGGACATCAAAACAAAAGACAATCATGCTGAAAACGACACTAAAAGGAATATGTACCACACAGCAGGCAATGGTTAGTAATATGTGTTGCTATACACCTGTTCAATAACACTATCATAATAAACAACTTATAATAACATATAGAACCCCTGTGCCATGGAGGTAAACACAAAATTACTCTTTCTACACAAAGAGTAATCAAGTCTGCTCACACAGTACTAAGTGTACCTGTACACAAGATAAATAAATCAAAGTGCTTTCCAAAAAAGAACATATCTCTAGTGTTTCACGTCTTCCTTCCAGTGTAGAAAATGATACCGAATCCACCCTGCTGTTCTACTCTCCCCTGTCAGTGGTCTAAATAACTTATTGGTGAGCAGAAAAGCAAACTATATTAAAGATAATATTTAATTGCCCCCAGCAGATATTGGGCACAGTGACAGGGATATTGATTTTCCATTCTGGGGAATAGCAAATTCAGTTTTTCAAAAATGACCAATTCAGTTTTTTCCCCACTTTTTTTCATCAATTTATTGATAATTAAACATGGCATTTGACGAGAACTATAATGTTGACAGTTAAACTAAGTAAAGTAATAACTGTTAACACAATTATTTTATTTTGTATTTTTATTAAAGCAAAGATTTTCAATGAGACTCTCTTTGCTGCAATAGTAAGTAATGCACCTGAAGACACTTGGCTCATTGCTGGCAATAATATAAGCAGGAAAACAATTCTATTACAAGAGTTCAGAAAACAAATGTGCAGCACTGTTGTGAGAATCCTGTTCACAGTCTTCAACTGACACTGTCAGCAATGTCACGTGAGAGTAATCCTATGTACAGCACTCCACAAAAGAAGTTTAGCACTTTACTGGCATTACCATACCCAGGATAAAATATGAAACACTTTGATAAAAAAAGGCGTGTTGACCGAGTCGTTGCTACACAGGTTCACTGCTGTGTATCACCCGACTGTAATTTATATAGCGCCCCTTTCAATGTAAACACATCATTAATCCTTCCAAGTGCTTCTCTGTTAATTCTGCTTTGTTATTTGCTTAATTTAAACAAGAGGTGTGTCTCTGGACAGAATGTCTTTATGAAACAAGAAGGTGTGTAGTGTAGTGACTACATCCTTTATACAGTAAAGCAATCAATTTCCTTTAAGGAATGAATAGCTAGAAAAACAGCTTTGAGTTCATTTCTTCATCATCAGAAAATATAATTTCATTATAACACGGTCTAACACTGACTTGTACATGATCAATCGAACTGACAGAAAAATAGTATCCTACCATCCTCATATCAGAAAATGTTTTAGCTGTCTTTCGCTAAAGCAGTCCTTTTCTTTTCTTGGTTGTTGAGTTTCAGCAGAGACGCGTGATGAATTAACGCAACTTGAATTGGATGTACTGCTGGTGACCAGATGTCCCAGTTTAGACCAGATAGTCCCGGTTTTCCACCAAAAGTACTGGTGTGCCGACATGCTGCTCAAAATCTTTAAAAAGTCCCAGTTTTCAGCCACTTCATGCAGCACGACACACTCTAAACACCTTTTGTCAAAATAATGTAAACAACCACTTTTAGTTTAATGCACATTCAGTTAAAACTAAATAAAACGAAGAACATTGGGGTAGGGTAATCAGAACATTATTTTTATACAGTGATTAACGTAGGAGTGCATGCTTATTCCTTATTCCTTTCATTTACTGGGACTTTATATTCAATATGAATCTACAATTGTGTGTAATTATGAGAATTTTGCATCTGTTCAGTTCTGGTGGGATTTAGCCCAGACACTTACTAGGCAGAGCAGCGAGAGGTTACAAACACCTAAATCCACCAGGTTAAAACACATCAGCAGTGTCAATAAATACAGCAATCCTGACGAGGCAAAAAAAGAAAAATGTAAAAATGTAAATGTATTTAATTGTGTATTATTATTTATTATTAATAATATGAGTTATATTTAAAATAGCAAATATATATATATATATATATATATATATATATATATATATATATATATATATATATATATATATATATATATATACACACTGTTGCAGTAGCAAAGGTCATTCAAAATGATCTAGACAAGATTCAGAACTGGGCAGACACATGGCAAATGACATTGAATAGAGAAAAGTGTAAGGTACTGCACGCAGGAAATAAAAATGTACATTATAAATATCATATGGGAGATATTGAAATTGGAGAAGGAATCTATGAAAAAGACCTAGGAGTTTTTGTTGACTCAGAAATGTCTTCATCTAGACAATGTGGGGAAGCTATAAAAAAGGCTAACAAGATGCTCGGATACATTGTGAAAAGTGTTGAATTTAAATCAAGGGAAGTAATGTTAAAACTGTACAATGCACTAGTAAGACCTCATCTTGAATATTGTGTTCAGTTCTGGTCACCTTGCTATAAAAAAGATATTGCTGCTCTAGAAAGAGTGCAAAGAAGAGCGACCAGAATTATTCCGGGCTTAAAAGGCATGTCATATGCAGACAGGCTAAAAGAATTGAATCTGTTCAGTCTTGAACAAAGAAGACTACGTGGCGACCTAATTCAAGCATTCAAAATTCTAAAAGGTATTGACAGTGTCGACCCAAGGGAATTTTTCAGCCTGAAAAAAGAAACAAGGACCAGGGGTCACAAATGGAGTTTAGAAAAAGGGGCATTCAGAACAGAAAATAGGAGACACTTTTTTACACAGAGAATTGTGAGGGTCTGGAATCAACTCCCCAGTGATGTTGTTGAAGCTGACACCCTGGGATCCTTCAAGAAGCTGCTTGATGAGATTATGGGATCAATAAGCTACTAACAACCAAACGAGCAAGATGGGCCGAATGGCCTCCTCTCGTTTGTAAACTTTCTTATGTTCTTATGTTCTTATATATCTCCTTAATCACAATATGGCTCATTACACTAATTAGCCACAAATTATACACCCTGGCGTGTACTGAAATTAGATAGCTGCTTTAAAAAAAAATAAATAAATTGGTCACCCTATATATGCAAAATAAACTAGAGTTGCGAGGTGAAAAAGACAACACTGCAAAATTCCATTCCCAAATTCCATTCCCAAATTGCCTAATTACGTGATTCCGTCTGCGATTCTGTGATTGTGGAAAATCAGTAGCCCTACATTGAGCCTTAATGTTGTTCTTCTTTAACATACGGCTTTCTCACTGGTCCAAAATAAGACATTCCTGGGGGAAGGGGTACTCCTGAGGATCATGTTCCAAACCAAGCATTTATTGGGAATGAGCTATTAGAAGCTTCATGGTACTCCTGTATATATAGATTTAGTGTTGCTGCAGTCTGTCAGAATGTATCTCCTTTTGCAACAGGGGAACTGTACTTGATCTAAAATAACTGCTTTATTTTAAACTAAATGTAAATTAACTGCAATGCTGTATTACAGTATAACCTAGGTTTCTGTCAGATACTCATTTGAACGGAAACAGTAGTTCAAGCATTGTTGTCTTCAATAGGTTTTTGTTAAAAGGTGCCTTGCAGTTTAGTCTGTGCTTGGTAGAAGTGTAAGATCAGACAGTCTGTTCAGAACTGAGTGCTAATCAGGGAGGTCTGAGGCTCTTTCAGACAGGAGCAGAACTATTCTAATTTAATCCTGGTCTTGCAGCTCCTCCTCTTTCCACTCACTGGTGCTCCTTAATGCAAGCTTTGTGGAAAAAGACAAAAGCGCAGTGTTCTGTTTGAGTCTATTTACTACTATTCAGTGTAAACAGATTGCATCATTTTAATTTAAGCATGAGATATGAGCCCTTGGACCTTATAATCCATCTGTGCCTGTATCCGTTTCTCCATCTGGTAAGATTATTTCACCACACAGGATGATCCATGAAAATAATGTACTATGGTTTAATTTATGAAACAGAAATGTCTTGATAATGCATAAACATGATCTGTTTCAATTTAAATTGATAATAATGTCACGTTCCTAAGCATGATACTGTGATTATGGGTTCCTTGTCGAGTTACCAGCTGCAGCATGGTCTAGCAAAACAGTACTCTTAGGGCCTTTTATGTGTGTTTATTTTTGAGGTGCACGCTAAATACCTCACTCACCCCTCAGGGGAAGGTGTGTGTTTTGAGTCAAGTACACATGGTTGTTCATTTACGTCTCATTTAGTTTCTAAACAGCTCAAAACACAGCCCTGAGCAAGGCTGGGCAGAGGGTAACTTATGTAAGTTATGTATGGTGTTATGCAAGTGTGATGTATACTTCTGTCACCACGTCTTCATGAAACAGTTCCATTTTAGTGTGCATCGGCATACAGCCATTCCTAAAATGTTGACATCACAAGTATCTTGATCAGGTCATTTCGTATGTTCCCTAGGGTTGGACATTTTTTATCAGAAATTGAAGTACTGTATGATGAACCAGGCTTCATCACCTCAGCTGAGACATGTCTGGGAAAGTATAATAAAAGTAGTAAATTCTAATATTCTGTGCAATAACCTCTAATTAAGACAGCCAACAAACATAGTATTGAAGTTTAAGCATTGTTATTATATAGCCTGCTGTAACCAGATATTTGGCTGGTCAATTGAGATGATAACAAAAACAACAGGGTGCATTTTGTGAAGAAACTTAACATGCTGACCGCAGTGGTACCAATACTGTAGTAACACGTATACTAGTTTTGAAAAGTACACCCTGAAATACAGTCTGTAACAAAACTAGACACAAGTGTTTTTTTGACAGTAAGTTTGACCCATTTACGAGCTTGTGAAACTACTGCTTTTCAATAGGGTTCTGCACCATCGAATTTCGTCTGAGTTTCACATTGTATTGTGAACACATACTTCAGTTATTTCCTTCATCTGTGGTAATGGACGATGGACAACACAGTGATGAATCTCACTGGAAAGAGTGCCACAAAAACACAAATTATACTTGTTTTGCTTGCTAAGCTTCTGCTATAGCTTAGTTCCTAGAAGAACACCCACAGTAATGAAAAAGGAGTGGGAGGACTTGTCTGGTACTCCCCTAATAATATTATGCTACACGGTAGTGGAGCCCTAAGCCAGCCTGTCTTTCATCTTGAACATGTAACTGTAGACCTTTATACTTCACTGAATACCTCAGAAACTAAAAACATTCTTTCAAAGTTTCTAAACTTTCTGCACAATTCAATACATAAGGAACCATTTTACTCAGCAAATTTATAGAAAAACACTTTCATTCCACTTAGCCTACACGGCCAAACTGGAAACATTTTGATTGAATTGGAAGCAGGTGTGCTGCTGTAACTTCAGAGGCAGCACATTGTTTATCTTGTATTGAGCTGGGGTGTGATTGTGCTGCTGCACATTGTTTATCTTGTATTGAGCTGGGGTGTGATTGTGCTGCTGCACATTGTTTATCTTGTATTGAGCTGGGGTGTGATTGTGCTGCACATTGCTTATCTTGTACTGAGCTGGGGTGTGATTGTGCTGAACACTGTTTATCTTATATTGAGTTGGGGTGTGATTGTGCTGCACATTGTTTATCTTGTATTGAGCTGGGGTGTGATTGGGCTGCTGCACATTGTTTATCTTGTATTGAGCTGGGGTGTGATTGTGCTGCTGCACATTGTTTATCTTGTATTGAGTTGGGGTGTGATTGTGCTGCACATTGTTTATCTTGTATTGAGCTGGGGTGTGATTGTGCTGCTGCACATTGTTTATCTTGTATTGAGCTGGGGTGTGATTGTGCTGCTGCACATTGTTTATCTTGTATTGAGTTGGGGTGTGATTGTGCTGCACATTGTTTATCTTGTATTGAGCTGGGGTGTGATTGTGCTGCTGCACATTGTTTATCTTGTATTGAGCTGGGGTGTGATTGTGCTGCTGCACATTGTTTATCTTGTATTGAGCTGGGGTGTGATTGTGCTGCTGCACATTGTTTATCTTGTATTGAGCTGGGGTGTGATTGTGCTGCTGCACATTGTTTATCTTGTATTGAGCTGGGGTGTGATTGTGCTGCTGCACATTGTTTATCTTGTATTGAGCTGGGGTGTGATTGTGCTGCACATTGTTTATCTTGTATTGAGCTGGGGTGTGATTGTGCTGCTGCACATTGTTTATCTTGTATTGAGCTGGGGTGTGATTGTGCTGCTGCACATTGTTTATCTTGTATTGAGCTGGGGTGTGATTGTGCTGCTGCACATTGTTTATCTTGTATTGAGCTGGGGTGTGATTGTGCTGCTGCATTGTTTATCTTGTATTGATTGTTTATCTTGTATTGAGCTGGGGTGTGATTGTGCTGCTGCACATTGTTTATCTTGTATTGAGCTGGGGTGTGATTGTGCTGCACATTGTTTATCTTGTATTGAGCTGGGGTGTGATTGTGCTGCTGCACATTGTTTATCTTGTATTGAGCTGGGGTGTGATTGTGCTGCACATTGTTTATCTTGTATTGAGCTGGGGTGTGATTGTGCTGCACATTGTGTATCTTGTATTGAGCTGGGGTGTGATTGTGCTGCTGCACATTGTGTATCTTGTATTGAGCTGGGGTGTGATTGTGCTGCTGCACATTGTGTATCTTGTATTGAGCTGGGGTGTGATTGTGCTGCTGCACATTGTTTATCTTGTATTGAGCTGGGATGTGGTTGTTCTGCAGCACACCGTTGAGCTTGTGTCAAACTTGTGTCCTGTGTATCATTTTAAATGCAGCACACAGTAAGCAATGGATCTTCTGCTGAGGCAGTTCAAAATCTGCTCACAGAGAGGAATCTGAAAGACTAGTATAATAAACAAGAAGGGTTGGCCATTTCAGCTGTGATGAACATACCGTTTGATAAAGGATGGGACATCGAGTGAGCATTTTACCTCAAAATAAAACAGCAGGCATGTACCAGAAGGGATACACTTTGAGGGAACAGCTATCAAATCCATCCATCCAAGCTCTTGCACTCTTCAGGCTGGACTACTGTCACTCTCTCCATGCTGGTCTCCCTGCTTCAGCTATCCACCCCCTTCTGCTCATTCAAATTTCTGCTGCTCGTCTCGTCTTGCTCGTCTCGTCTCACTACTCTCAGACTACCCCTCTGCTTTGCACCCTCCACTGGCTACCTATCTCTGCTCGCATTCAATTCAAGATTTGTTCTTGCCTACCATTCTCTTCACTACTGCCCCCTCCAACTTTCAATCCCCCGTGTCTCCCTACACCCCTTCTCACCCTCTCTGCTCCTTCTCTACCTGCCAATAACTGACTCCGCTCTCCATCCTCCTGTGCCTGCTCATTCTCTTCCCTAGCCCCTCTGTGGTGGAACGAGCTACCAGAGAACTTCAAGACAGCTCTGTCTCCCACCACCTTTGCTGCCTTCTCAAGACCCACCTGTTTACAATGCACCTGTATGCTCTTGCTGTACTGCTCCATGTATGCACTGGACTTGCCTGATCTCAGCATCATGTTTCTGGATCCTCAGCGAATGCACTGTCCTTGCACTATTACACTACTATGTCATTATAGATATAACTAGATATTCCCAGTTAGTTAGTAGTAGTATTTAGTTAGTAGTATTACTATTTGCACTTACTATAAACTACACTATTTAAACATAATAATAATACCAATAATAATAATAATAATATTATTATTATTATTATTATTAATAATAATGGATGTTTGTAGTTCTGTGGTAATATGTGCTGGCTCAAGTAACTATGAACAGCCATATTCACAAAGCGATAGGGTACTGTAAAGTTCACTGCAGTACTACGTGTTAAGTGTGTTGAAATCCTTCAATAGTACAGCCCTGAATTTTGTCATAATGTGATATAAAAGGAAATTAAAGAAAAATAGAACAGTTTTTAGTATCTTTTTACTTTTTACTCACATGCATACACACATGTGTACATCTATCAAACCAAGAGCTTTGCACACATGAAGTATTTCTATCTATAAAAAACACACATGCTCATGCAGAAATACATACAGTACATCTGATAAACATCAGAATGGTTTTCACTGTGACATTTCAAATGCCTTAATTTCATTCATTCATTCTAGGGCTGCCCTAGATAATCGTATCCAGTCGGTCATCCTGCTACCATCAGTCAAGCTCTTGCTTACATCATGGAGCTTCATTGAGGTTTTACCAGCTACCTAACCTTCCTCTGTCTTGAACATGCTATAAAAACACATTCATGGAAACTCCTAGCTATTAAAACAGGGCTGTTACATAACAAGTACAGTCTGACAGCTCCAGGAAACAAGTCTGCCAGAGATGATGCCATTGTATGTATTTTCAAATCAGGAACAAACAAAACTTATTTTTAAAATGATTTACAAGTTATTTTAAAAACACTTCCCCACTTCTGTGTGGCAATGTCAATACTGCACGGTCAGACTTGGCCTCTTTGAAAAAAGCCTACTTTATTTAACGGTAACATTTAAGTTTAGGTATCCGTTATAAGTGATTATAAGTAAGGCTACAATTTTGTTACAGAGGTCATGGAAATCGTGAATTTGAAAAAAAAGTTAGTGAAATCTTGGAAAAACACTTGTCATTAGGTGCATTTTTATTTCCTTTAAAAATACAGTATGTAATGCACTGAAAATACGAATCTATGTGTATCTGTAAATTGTTTGGTTGTGTATGCACACAGCATTTATATGTAGCTATGTAGGTCATGGAATGAGATAGAAGCAAGCATATAAATCTGTGACAGCTAAAATGCAAAAAGGTTGTGAGTGAGCTGTTTTCTTCAAAGACAAAGAACAACTGCACTGGAGAACAGAAGTTTACCAACTTACAGAGGCTTTCTCTACAATAATCTGTTTGTTTCAGAATCGTGGAAAACTCTTAAAGTCGGGTACATACAGTACTTCTGTTGCAGATAAATGCGATGCGTCAGCGCAAACAGCTAGCTGTGCAGCTTCACTGTACGGGACTGTGACAGAAATACAATGAGTTCTGGTTATAAATCTCCCTCTCGACCTGTGAGGGTGCTAAATAGCGAAAGGAAAAGTATCTGGACGGGCTGGCCTGACAGTTCGTTGCCAAGGTCGGGAAGTCGGTCAGCCTGGATGGAAGCACAAACGTACTGCAGGAACGTATTGACCCGAAAGGTAAACGAGGTAGCAGCTGCAAGCTATAGACGCAGCTGAAATCGCTTACCAAGGGATCATGCGGGGTAGCATAAAAGGGGCCAGAGAAACGCTAATCTTTTTCTTCGCTTGGGGTTTGCACTTTAAACCTGGAAGGACTGAGAGCTGTAGTAGAAACTGCCGAGGAATACTCGTGAGTGTTTGTTTGTTTGAGTGTTAGTAATTGTCTTGTTTATTGTATCACTAGCTGGCTAAACACGTTCCGGAGCTGTCGCTTTTAGGCCAGCACAAGCCGGAACTGCACTGCACAAACTGTCACCAAATAAGCTGTTATCACTCACAACGAGCACTACTACATGCACCCGGGACTGGTGACCGTGTTTTAGTATTGTGGGGCGGATAACGTTTATTGTTTGGGACTGTAAACCCGTTTGTTTGGCTCCGCCATTACACATTGTTGTGTATTGCCGGAGCGTTTTTTTTTTGTTGGTCACCAGACCCGGATTACAATTAAAACCACTTTCCTACTGGATTGCAATTGTTTGCGATTCCTTTTTGCACCGCATCACCTCTACACCTGTTCACAATCACCACAGGGACGCATCGTGTCGCAGCCCTTTTTTCACTGCGCCTAGCGGTCACAGCTGTTGCTCATACTTTAAATACAGACTGCAATTGTCAAGTACGATACATTTACATTTAAGTTGATGTGCTGAGTTTGTGCCTCTATACAAAAATCTAAAGTGACGTCATTGGTACATCCGTCCTCTCAACCAACGGTGAACCCGAAAAGGGAGAATTTCAAACAGTATTCAGAGAGATGCGGTGTGACGGCCGGCACTCCAGACCCGCTTGGGTTCTTTTCCCTTCTAAAAATCACGATCCACACACAGATTTGAAAGAAAAATAGCGTGGATGAGCAACTTTAATGACAAAAATAAGCAAAAACAAAACAAACACTCAGCTCCTGCGGAGCACTGACTAAACACTTGATGCAAGATCCTAGCTAGCACGCAGGACAGATACGCCGTTTACCTGCTATAACAACACACAAGTTTGACACGATACCTTTCTCAAATACGACTGCTCACACACACAGTCGGGCTCCTCACTCAGCAGCAGCCCTGAGCAGACTGGCTGCCTCTCTTAAATACCCTGCACCTGGCTCTAATTTACAATTACCACCAGGTGCAGGGGATGAACATTAAAACAATTAAACAATTAACAATTAAACAATTAAACAAATTAAAACCCTTAGCCCATTCACCCAAAAGTGCACTTTCACATGTTTTTAAAGCAGGGAGGATTTTAACCCCCTCCCTGCTATCTCACATGCGGGTATGTGACAGTGAGAGATATGTGGAGGTGCTTTAGAATGACAGATGAAAGGTTTAACGATCTGTTAAGGCTGTAAGCCTTTCCAAAAAAGATGCACGTCGCAAGATTGTAGATTATGTAATTGATGGTTTGCACTTCTTGGTCGGAAGACCAATGACTCCGGAGTCTGAAGTATGTACGGTACTGTAAGTTTTGTACTCCAAAGTAACTTTTAAACTGGTTAGTAGTCAAAAGCAATAGTCTTTATATTATTGGTTTTGGCGTACTAATTAAAATATCTTGTGCATGTTGATGTAGCTAAAACGTCATCATTTGGTGAACTTTCTGTGAATTTTTGTCTTTTTGCCGCACCTCGCATGTGAAATGTACTAAAAATTACAGAGCTAAAATCACACCGTCAGTTACAAGCAATAGCAAAAAACAATGGCAAAGGTGTATAATAACGGTTTAATAAATGTCTTACTCATTCTAATCATGCTCTATAATTGTTAATAGCATGTTATAACCACAGGTACCTAAAGTGTTACCTTTGTAACCGCATGTACTGTATTGAGAACAGCATTCAATCTATTTACAACTTGGAGGGAGAGATTAAAATGTATAATGCAGGCTGCCAAGCAGAGATGAAAGTAACTTAAATTTCTTACCGGTACTGTATAATAATAATAATAATAATAATCATCATCATTTTTATTTAGTGCCTTTCCTAGTGGACCACCATCACAAAGCACTTTACAATATACGAGACTAGGGTCTGTGAACTATGCACCAGCTGCAGAGTCACTTACAACAACGTCTCATCCCAAAGACGGAGCACAAGGAGGTTAAGTGACTTGCTCAGGGTCACACAGTGAGTCAGTGGCTGAGCCAGGCTTTGAACTGGGAACCTGGTTATAAGCCTGTTTCTTTAACCACTGGACCACACAGCCTCCTATAATTGTATAAGTGTTCAGTATCCATCTCTGTCCACTCTTTACCGGTAAACGTTTTTGTAGCTACAAAGCACTGCTAATTTTTGGGGAACAAAACTAAATTGAGAGAGGGAAGGCCATTTTATTTTCAATCTCAAAAACTGTAATCAAAATGAAGGTTTCATTTTTAACTTTGAACCTTTTACTGTACATACTTTTCTAGAAAAAAAAACATTGATTTATATTTTACTATTTTTAGTTTTGTCCGTTGAGCGCCACAGTTATTTTTATTTTTTTTTACATTTTGCTAGTCCCAGAAAAATAATAGTAATTTGTTGATGCACAACTTAAGAACAACCAATGAGAGCGGTGTAACGAGACCAGAAATCACAACACGCCTTTTATTTCTTGAAGGTGGTTGCCTGGCAACAGTTCAACGAAGAGCTAAGATAAGTATTTTACTATTTTTTCTTGAGAGGAGAATATTTAGACTACTAATGAGCATTACCCTACATGTCAGCCCCTTGCAGACGAACAGTAAATAGCTCTGAGAAAGTTCAATTTTAAATGACCGTAATATAATACATATTTTTCTTTTTGGGTGATATTTCAGAAGACATTATAAGCCTAATTTATTAATCAAGTTGCTGTCACTGCAGATACAATATGGTGTCACAAAAGCAGTTTTAAGTACTAACTGTCCCCAGAGATTTCTTTAGTTTTGCTAGGTCATCACTATTATGAGTACAATGGCGCCTTATCCATGGCAACTTCCAGGGTTTTTCATGCATGAATTATTATGCACCCATAAGCATATTTTCCTTATTTTTCATTCTATTTTTTTTCTGTACTAATTTCAATATTGAATGCCTGAAACTAATTTTAAAAATGTAAAATCGGGTTGATCATTAAATTTTATAAACTGTGGGTAATTATATAATTTCATACATGACATGTTACAGATAACTGAAATATGGCCCAGTAGGAAAGAGGCAAAGGCAGGGAGCAACAAACCTTGTTTAGCTTTGGCATTAAAACACACTCTAAGAGCATCAACACCTACTGGAGGACCACCGTGACTCAACAGCACCTGAACCACAGATATTGCCAGTACGCTTGTCAGTGTCAGGTCAAACATCTTCCTAGGACCCTGAACCCACTCTGAAAAGTATCCAGACAGAATTTGCTCAAAGCTCTGCATTAAACAGCTAAAACAAAATCTGGTTAAACATGCTAAGCCAGGCAATATCCCAGTCTAAGTCAGGAAGGATAACAATAACATAAAGCATATGTTCAGGCAAAACAAGGCTGCAGTTCCAGATAGGAATCAAAATCAAAAACGTGTACTGTAGCAACAACGCTCTTCCGCTCTGCAAAATGGCATAGCTCCCACCGATAACAAAAGTAAACAGGAGCTATAAATGTAAGTGAACAATGTCCAGCCTGCCATGTACTTTTACATAGCCTCAGTATCAGGGAGGGATACCTCATGTGAGACTGGATTGGTATGTCATGAAAACAAAAACAGGCCTGATTCAGACGACTGCCAGATGAAAACACTGGTGTCACCCAGATCACAGGCTTTGGTACACTCTGCATTGCACTCTATTCAAAAGCATTGAATTGTAGTCCAAAAATACATCGAGTGGAGTTTTTAAAAAATGGACAACTAAAAATGTACAATTTAGGACCAGCAAATTACATGAAAGTATTAAAGAAAGCACTGGACTAAATCTACATTTATGTTTTTAGCTTCCAAGTACAAATAGTTTTCTGTCCCTGCTTATATTACCATTATATGCTGTAATAGGAGAAGGCATAAGTACAACAATGTTACAAATGATTTTCGTACTATGTGTCAGTAAAACCTTAAAATGAGCCAAGATATATAGTGCAACATCAATGACAACCACATGTGTGTGTGCTAGAACAAAGACTTTATAACTTTGCACTTTAAACTGTCTCCAGCATGCATTCTATTTATACCCCACACATGCAAGGCTGTCAGCTACAATTCATAGAAAGGAATACTGTTACATTGAAAGCAAGTATGTTTTACCTTCTTTCAGTTATTTGAGAAATAATGATTACCCATGCCCGTCTTTACGGGGGAGTGTTAAGATATTTACTGAAATATTCAAGCTTGAATCTTTATATTTTGTTAGTTAGTAGGGGTGTAACCACTATTATGTTGACTACAAGTTTATTCATTCCTCTGTGGAAGTTTTCATCCTCGTGTCCAGCCTGCTGGTATTGAAATCTTACCTGTCACAAAGTGAATGGAGTGCTCCTGTAGTATCACATCCACATGGCATGCACACCTCTCCGGTTCCATTTGTGAAATAGCCCTCCTCGCAGTCCGTGCACTGCAGGCCGGTGTATCCAGGGTAACACTCGCACTGACCTGTTGTCTCGTTACACTGATCCAAGCTGGGGCTCCCCGTGCTGCTGCAGTTACATGTGTAGTCTGCTGGAGAACAAGAAAGCATGGGTGAGAGTCAGCTGAGGCTTGTTTGTTTAGTTTTCTCTTGTTGAACTGGACAGCTGCTCCACTGGGAACAACAGGCACAAGGGTACAGAGATATTTCTTTTCTTTGTGGGGGAGAAGAGTTAACAGAAGAGTTTAAGAAAATAAAAAAAACACTTGTTTATATATAGGTTAAATAATCACATTTATATTTAGTGGAGAGATAGACAGATGCCTTCAGCTAATGGACAGATGCCTTCAGCTAACTAGACAGCAATAAATTACATGACTCTACATGCTTTTTGTTTTTGTTTTTTTTGCATTCACAGCTTGCTGCACCAATTTACTGTGCTACCAATATGTATGACCTGGTTATGGTATTAGTTCTACATTTTAACCCTAAACATGGTTTTCTGCAGTGGTGATTGCAAAGACTGAATTCAAAGCACTTCACCATCTTACCTGTACCTTAAAAACAGTTGAATCTTAATTGTGTCCCATTCAGAATTACAGCACGGACACACCATGGGAGGCGGCTCGCTCAGCTTTGTGTTGCTTGTTCTCATGCTCCGCTACAGCGAGACAGGGCTATTTAATAGAGAGTTGTCACCATGGAAGCAGGCTGCACTTGGTGATCACATTGGCTGTTGTTGAGAATGCATTAAATGGGAACTATTGTACTCTACATTTTACATGAAAAATAGCAGTCAATCTTTCATCACTTTGATTGTTAGTATGAATGAAGAGGGAGAAGATAAAAGTTCAACACCCTTGCATGAAAACCACAAAAACAGTGCGTTTACACTTACAACTCAGACCCGAACTGGCTTAGGTTTGATCAGATTAAAAGATTCTTTTCATTTGAGCCACCGGTTTACACTTTGCACTGATCCAGGCTGCCTCTGGCCCCGTATGCACGCTCCCAGCCCCTGAACTGTAGTGCACAATCAAATCAAAGTTTATTACAAAAGCACCTTTCATGGCAAGCCATCCCAAGGCGCTTTTAACAAGAAAAAGGACATTCAGAAGTACATTTAAAAACAATATAAAACAATAAAAGCAGCAAGAGACAACAACATTTTAAAATTAAAGCAAATAAAAGCAACAGATGAGGAACTCAAACTGAATAAACAGAAATAAACTATATAAAAAAGAAATATTATAAAAGACATAAAAGCCCTATTACAAAAGTATGTTTTTAATATCTTTTTAAAAATGGCCAGTGCAGGTGCATCTCTCACTATGCACGGTAGAGCATTCCAGATTTCAGGTGCCCTGTGACTGAACGCTCTACCAACTGTTCTTTGCTTTAAAATCCTTGGGACAGATAGCAACCCTACACATGGAAAAATGGAAGTTTGACGTACAGACAGACAAATGCTGTGCCTCCATCTATTGTGTTCAGCTTTCCCCTGTCTTTCAGAGTCATTCGATATGGAGCACACATTTCAATCTTTGTAATTCTCCGTTTGCCACTGCCCTTGCCAAGACCCTGGAGGAGGGGAAATGATGAATCTCAGCTGGACCCTGCTGCTAAAATACTCCAAATAAATGAGAAGTATCTAACCCCGCAGTTGAAGGTTTTTCATTTAAATAATTTTAATATGATAAAAGAGTGGAGATTACATTTACTATGTGAAGACTTTAGTAGAGATTCACTGCAGATTTGGAATGAAAAAAACAATACAAAAATAAATGTGGTATTTTTCAGAAAAACAACAATTGTTTCTGTGTGATTAAAAAAAAGAAAAATAACAATTCCTACAGGTGGCTGAAGTGTAGCTGTATTGTGTAATGTATTGTTCAACATAAAAATTGTAGCAATGTACAACCTACAAAACAATAATTGAAGTCACTTTAAAAAAAAAAACACTGCCTGTATCTTGCCTTTGGGATCCTAGTGTGATTTAGTTGTGCAAGGTAACTGCAATGGCTCACCTGAACATTATTTTACTGCAATCAACTCAAGGCACATACCTAAAGAGCAAGAAGCGTCAAATATCCTTTTAACAGGTTGTTTTACATTCCCTTCCTTGTTTGCATTTTCTGGGTGTCATTTTTCTCTCAATCTGCCATTTACCTGGCTTTGACATCACAAGCTACAGTACTTGTTCTTTAAAACAGTGTAAACACACATTAGGAAAGATCTTTCTTATAATAAGCTCAGGAGGAAGAACCGGCAAGAGAACGACCTGTACCCCTACCCCAACGACTGAGACAAGCTGAAGTGCATGAGCCCGCAGTGCAGAATACCGTGCCGGGGGCGACTTCGGAGAATACGCCTGTGACTGAGCAAGATGGTCTGTTAACAGGGAAAATTAAAAAACGAAAAATAGAAAAAAGGATTTCTAAAATGGCTTTGGGGAGCGGGGAGGAGTCTATTTGGGGCCCAGTACCAGCTTCCCAAGCCAGCAGCGGAGAGTCTCAACCCCTGTGGGCGGCGAAGCCGAGCACTGCTGCCGTGGATAGCGGCAGTCAGGCAGATCCGCCTAGCACTGCAGCTCAAGGTGATACGCAGCCTGGAGGGTGCGGTGCGGGTTAGTCGCGGCTTGCCCGGGGCGAACCCTGCCGTTCGGGAAGGGCTGAGGACATGAGCGCCAGTTCTCACTGGCGACGTTGCAACCTTAACACCTGATGCTCCTTTTGAGTTGATCGGAACTGCAGAGAAAACATGAATTGAAGATCAGGAGATTGAAGAAGCAACTGTAGAATCAGAGGCTACAGAAGAGAGTGAATGGGGAATGTCTGAGTGTGGAGAGGAAGAAGACGATGATGGAGAGATTTCTGACTTCTTGCAGCTCTCCGACCTCTCGGTCAGCCAAACCTCTGAGCGAAAACTATATACACTTGCTCAGATCAATGATTTTTTTAGGTAAGACAAATGATAAGAGAGGGGTTGACATTACATCATTTTTCCCTGACTTGGAATTGTTTTTACTTTCTGCCAATACTAGTCTCAGGAAAGCACCTTTGGCTGAATTTGATCAGAAAAAAAGTTCTCGCTTGAAAAAATTTATTAGCGCTTCTCGCAAATGTTTAACAAAAGCTAAGCATTAAAATGTATTATTATTTTACATAGTATAATTTTACCCTTGCTTATTTTATTTTTTTAAATGTGTGCCTCACTTTGCTATCTATGGAGAAACTATTTTTTAGCAACTTTTAATATTAATGGTTGTAGAGATTTTTTAAAAAAGAGCCCAATTATTTGACTTATTTAATCAAAAGGGCAGATATTGTGTTTTTACAAGAGATGCACTCAGACAGCGCTAACCAGGCTCACTGGCTGTCTGAGTGGAAATGGGATTGTGGCTCGACTCTCAAGGGGGGGGGGTTTGCTGTTTTATTTTCTCCTGGACTGGGTGCGGAGATTTTATCAATTCATGATATTTTACCAGGTAAACTTTTAAGAGTGCATGTTAAACTTGGGGGGACTTTTATTCATCTTATTAATATTTATGCTCCTAATCTAGGGGGAGAAAGGATTTTTTTTTTTAATAAATTATCAGAGATATTGGGAAAGTGTGACCCAGCACATTTACTCATGGGGGGGGGGGGTTTAATTTGTACTTTGAATTTTAACCCTGACTGTAACCACGGGGAACCCCATATCCAGTCTGTGAGGGAGCTGACCTCTGTTGTAAATACACAGCCTAGTGGATGTTTGGAGAATTGCTCATCCCAATGCTAAACAATACACTTGGATCAAATTACAACATAGTCAGATTTTTAGTTCCTTATTAGTAAGTTTATTGGTTGCCAGTTTTCCCCTTCATCATTATCTGATCACCACTTTGTGTCCACCACTGTTTCTCTACCCTCTGAAACTCCTGGTAAATCTTATTGGTATTTTAACATCAAACTCCTGCAAGATATTCAGTTTTGTAAACTTTTGAGACAGTGGTGTGACATTGGTAAAATACAGATTAAAGTTTTTTGTCAACAATAAACTCAGTATTCCACTAGGTGTGTGACAGCAGCAGTCAGTGAGCTGGAGAGAGAGAGATTGGAGTTGGAGAGGCAGCTGGATGGCCAGAGCAGTGAGATGGCATGTCAGAGCCTGCAGGAAAGGAGGCAGTGCCTGGGCAGGCTGCTGGAGGAGAGGGTGCAAGGTTCGCTGCTCAGGGCCCGCTTCACTCAGCTCAGAGACATGGATGCCCCTACAGCCTTTTTCTTTGGTCTGGAGAAGAGGATGCTGGAGCAGAAACAGATTCACTGTCTGAGGCTGCCCTGCGGGAAGGAGGTGAGCAGCCCAGCAGAGCTGCGCCAGGTGGCAGTGAAGTTCTATAGTGACTTGTACAAAGCTGAGGGCTGCGACCTGCTGGATATGGCACAAATACACCAGGGTCTCCCTAGACTGAGTGAGGAGGAGAGCTGGATCCATCGCCGACAACCTTTTTTTAATTCGGGACCTTTTAAATGTATCTAAACTTTTTAACCTGAACATTGGCTTAATTTCACTTGATCAAGAGAAAGCTTTTGACAGGGTTGATCACAAATATTTATTTGCCACATTGGAAGCTTTTGATTTTGGTCCTGTTTTTATTTCTTATATTAATCTTTAATATTTTAATGTCTTTAGTACAGTCAAGGTGAACAACAGTCTGGTGGAATACAGTTGGTTTTAAGATCCTGGGAGTGATCCTGGGCAATGAACACTTCATGCAACAGAACTGGGAGGGGCTGCTGGAGAAAGTCCAGGGGAGGCTGCAGAGTTGGCAGTGGCTCCCTTCCCTGTTGTCTTTCAAGGGGAGGGTTCTCATCATTAATAACCTGGTTGCTTCCATGCTGTGGCACAGACTGGTGTGCCTGGATCCCCCTCCCTGGACTATTAGAGCGAATCCAGAAGAGTTTATTGGAGTTTTTCTGGAACGGGCATCACTGGCTGCATATGTGAAGGGAGCCTGGGACTGATTAACCTCTCCTGCGGGGTGGCTGCTTTCCGACTGCAGGCGGCTCAGCGGCTGCTGTATTGCACAGGACTGTGTTGGCAGGGGCTGGCTTTCTCTCTGCTGCACAGGGCGGGCCGGCTGGGTTTAGACAGACATCTTTTTCTCATTTCCCCAGACAGATTCCCCAACTCAGGACTGGACACATTCTACAGTACTATGTTCAATGCCTGGCACCATCTCCACACTAGCAGGACTGATTCCTCTCTATGCAGCCAATGGATCGTTGAAGAACCCCTGTTTTTGTGCTGCTGAGTATCAGATCAGAGAGGTTACTGGAGAAGATGCCGATTGACTTGAAGGCCTCCTTAAGCCCAGCTCTCTCTGGGTATGTGGAGGGGTGTCTTGATCCTGATCCTCTGTTCCCCACAGTGCTGGTCTCCCCCTCGGGCCCCCTGGCAGAGGAGGGGCAGCCTGGGAGGCTGCTGTCAGTGCACAACCTCACTGAGCTGCATTTTCATGCCACAGAGAAGAAACAGTTGTACCACCTGTGTGTCAAATCTCACTGCTCCCCCCAGTGGAGAGACCTAGTGGATACCAAGTGGAGGGCACACCTGGGGGTGAGTGAGGCAGTGATACCCAGCTGGCGCTCTCTGTACAAACTACCCCTGCCCAAACGCTCAGGAGACCTGCAGTTGCATGTGTTGCACAGCATTGTGGCCACAAACCGTTATCTGAGCTGCGTGGAGCCTGGAGTGAGTGAGCAGTGTCCCTTCTGTCCTGCTTCAGGACTGAGAAGATACTGCGACTGGGATATAGCTGTCAAGTGCAGCACCTTTTTTTTCTTTGTAGTTTAGTTACTGTTTTATTTTCCCTGTTTCTTTGTGCCTTCTGTTTTGAATTATTGTTTCGAAGCACCTGCAAAGACGCCGGTATTGTGTACCTTGGTATTCCCGTGGCTCTGTTTACCATCGTTGGTAAGCAGACCACGGACCCACAGCGCCATCTGCGGGTGAAAAGAAAGAGCACCCCAAAATAAAACTGGGCACCTGTGCGGTGTTGCCAAATCCACCTGTTTGTCTCCTGTGTCAGTGAATTACCCACCACCCTTCCACACTCCTATAATTCAAAACAACGACAAAAATGTGTGCTTGTTAGTTTTATCCTTGGTCAAGCAAAGTTAGCCATTTTTAAATCTCGAAAAACAAAGATTTTAGCCACTGGTTTTACTGATGCCTGGAGTGTTTTTAGAGTCCTGCTTGTTAGTAGGATTCAGGTGGACTTTTTTTTTACTATCATTTGGTGAAGGACTTGGACAAGTTTACACAGCAGTGATGTGAGGGGGGGTGGGCTGTGTGATGTGGGTGAAGAAGGGGAGCTCACTTTGCTATTTTAACCCTGTCACACTGAACTAAATTTATATTATAGCTTTTGTCTCTTGTTCAATCAATCTTGTTATTGATTCAATAAAGGGATTTAAAACTCAAAATCTCTCTCTCTCTCCTGCCTTTTATATTGGTGACCATCTCGCTTCTTCTCTGAGCTAGAAAGAATTTCATTTTTACAGGAAGTTTATTTAAAATTTGAATATTTTTAACATTCAAATGTAATCTTTTGTACTGGTAGTTTTTTTTTTTTGTTTTGTTTTTAATAAGAATAATAAAAATAATCAATTTCAAAACTAGAACAAAACTGACAGTGCAACAGTAGTCACAGTCTGTCTCAAACAACGTGAGAAGCAGGTTCTTCTTGTGTTACTGTCACGTCATGTAGTTGGGATTTTCCAATGATTTTGAGAGCATTAACCCTGCATTTACCAGTTTACTCTTTCAGAATGCAAAGTAATCAAAGAACTGTTCTGCAAGATAGCAAGATATACAGATACATTTAGAGTCAAATATTTGAAGGTTTCTATCATTTGCCTAGGGTTCCGTTTAGGACAACAACAACTAGACAACTAGTTGATTGGAGTGGTAGTCGATTAACAAAATCATTAGTTTACTATTCAGCCTCATTTTTGTAAGAGCACAATAGGCAGTATACGTACCTTTTATTTACTGAAAGACCCAACACAGCTGTACTGTGATTTAAACTTATTTCTATACTCTTACTTAACTGTTGTATTAAACATGTAGTTAACAGTAGAACTGTTATCAATGTACTAATCTTCAATAAAAATAAATTTGAATACAGAAAATAGCGACATTACTGACGGTTGTTAATTACTGGATCATGAGTGGGATAACTCTTGATACACAGTTACATTACATACATAACTCTAATATATATTGTGGCAGGCTGGCGAATGGATAGAGGCCCAGAGACAGACTGCAGTTCAAAAAAATAACTATTTTATTATAAATAAACACAAAATGAAAGGGCACAAGGGCCAAAACAAAACAATTTAAACACAAAGAAAGACAAAAAGCAAAATTTACAAAAATAACAATCTCCAGGCTGGGCAATGCCTTCACTGGATTCAAGCTCTCCAAACAACCAAAAAAAAACCAACCTGCTTCCTCAGCTCCCTCTCCCCCAAATGAGAAGCAGAGGCCTCCTTTTATATCAGGTGGCTGGGCGCTGATTGATCGTTAATCAACCTAATCAACTAATCAACCCCAGCCACCTGAACATAATAAACCCAGGCAGGTAGGGGAAGTTAACCCCATCTCTGCCAATTTAAAGGGCAGAGCTTTGCTCTGCCACATATATATACTAGCTGAAGTACCCGGCCTTGCCCAGGTAAATTCAATATTCCATGCATGACAAACTGGGGAATGGTAGCCTTATGGTTTCCTATAAGTTATTGATCTTGGGTGTCGCACAGTGTGCTCGGACCCCTTTCCCTTTTTTAAACTATTATTTTTTGGTTTTTGGCTTTTTTTTTTATTTGAGACACATGGCTACTGTAGTGATCCAGCAATGGGGTTAGTAAATAAAGTACCCCGGGAGTCAATTTTGGATCCAAACATAGTCCTCGACCTTCCCCTGGATGAAAGAGGAGGCCATGCAAAGTCTGGTTGTACTGGCTCCTGTGGGGACTGAATGCATTAAGGAACAGACAGACAGACAAACTTTCTTCTTTATACACTGAACAAAAATATAAATGCAACATGTAAAGTGTTGGTTCCATGTTTCATGAGCTGAAATAAAAGATCCCAGAAATTTTCCATACGCACAAAAAGCTTATTTCTCTCAAATTTTGTGCACAAATTTGTTTACATCCCTGTTAGTGAGCAAGATAATCCATCCACCTGACAGGTGTGGCATATCAAGAAGCTGATTAAACAGCATGATCATTACAAGGGTGCACCTTGTGCTGGGGACAATAAAAGGCCATCCTAAAATGTGCAGTTTTGTCACACAACACAGTGCCACAGATGTCTCAAGTTTTGAGGGAGTGTGCAATTGGCATGCTGACTGCAGGAATGTCCACCAGAGCTGTTGCCAGCGAATTGAATGTTCATTTCTCTACCATAAGCCACCTCCAACGTCATTTTAGAGAATTTGGCAGTATGTCCAACCGGCCTCACAACCACAGACCACATGTAACCATGCCAGCCCAGGACCTCCACATCCGGCTTCTTCCCCCTCGGGATCATCTGAGACCAGCCAGTCGGACAGCTGATGAAACTGTGGGTTTGCACAACCGAAGAATTTCTGCACAAACTGTCAGAAACCGTCTCAGGGAAGCTCATCTGCATGCTTATCGTCCTCACTAGGGTCTTGACCTGACTGCAGTTTGGCGTCGTAACCGACTTCAGTGGGCAAATGTTCACCTTCGATGGCCACTGGCACGCTGGAGAAGTGTGCTTTTCACAGATGAATCCCGGTTTCAACTGTACCGGGCAGATGGCAGACAGCATGTATGGCGTTGTGTGGGCGAGCGGTTTGCTGATGTCAACGCTGTGAACTGAGTGCCCCATGGTGGCGGTGGGGTTATGATATGGGCAGGCATAAGCTACGGACAATGAACACAATTGCAATTTATCGATGGCAATTTGAATGCACAGAGATTCCGTGACGAGATCCTGAGGCCCATTGTCGTGCCATTCATCCGCCGCCATCACCTCATGTTTCAGCATGATAATGCACGGCCCCATGTCGCAAGGATCTGTACACAATTCCTGGAAGCTGAAAATGTCCCAGTTCTTCCATGGCCTGCATACTCACCAGACATGTGACCCATTGAGCATGTTTGGGATGCTCTGGATCGACGTGTACGACAGCGTGTTCCAGTTCCCGCCAATATCCAGCAACTTCGCACAGCCATTGAAGAGGAGTGGGACAACATTCCACAGGCCACAATCAACAGCCTGATCAACTCTATGCGAAGGAGATGTGTTGCGCTGCATGAGGCAAATGGTGGTCACACCAGATACTGACTGGTTTTCTGATCCACGCCCCTATCTTTTTTTTTTAAGGTATCTGTGACCAACAGAAGCATATCTGTATTCCCAGCCATGTGAAATCCATAGATTAGGGCCTAATGAATTTATTTCAACTGACTGATTACCTTATATGAACTGTAACTCAGTAAAATCTTTGAAATTGTTGCATGTTGCGTTTATATTTTTGTTCAGTGTATATTAAGATACACACACACACACGCATATTTATACATATATACATACACACACCTTTCTCTCCAATTCATGTTTCTTAATGGATTTTGGAAGCGTTATGCAGTGCAATATCATGACCACCCTGGATTAAAGATATGGCATCTTACAACACAACTGCAAGAGCAGCAAGGTATTTGCAGTGGGGCTCTCCTCTTCCTCCACCACCAGTGCCCTCACCATATCCCAGCAGGACCCTTGTGCTAACTTTGATCAGCTGGTAAACAGTTGGAAAAAGTGTCTCAGCAGTTGCAGAAGAAGTTCAAATTTCATTTGCATTTTGTGTGCCAATTTACATCAAAATAGAGTGTATAACACTAGCTTATCTGGTGCTCTTTTGCATCTTGTCACTGTACGGATGTGCTGACAAGCTCAGGGGGATGAGAAGAGAATTGCACTGGGCCAGTGTCTTAATCTAGTCCTTTTATTTTGAGTGTCTGTTTTTAGGAGAACACAGTAATACACCATATATCATTATGAAACTTGATTAGAAAAAGGTTGCTTAGATACTAAAGAATTGATTGAAATGGATTGGAAATTATTGAGTTAAGCTGTGGAATTTCGACCTGTTGCTCAATGAAAAACCTGAGTTGGCTCTAAATAAATACATTACTACTGAAACGTGAGTGAGTTATTACTGCATTATGCACGCTCCTCAAGAATAAACACAGGAAATAATGGGTCCTGGTTTACTGAGTGATCCCATTCACTTGTGGTTTCTGCCAAGCACTGTTCCAGATGCTTTTCCTGTAGCCCTAGAGTCCACAGCCAGACAGAACATTACTCCAGTCAGGATCTAAACCAGCGGTCTGGATTTCAGCCAGCCCCTCTGTAGCATCTCTCCAGTTTTATGAATTTCCTCTCTGCTCCATTTCTGACCCAGATTAAAATCAGCTGTTGTCCAAGGAACAGTTCTATAAAAAGTGCTGCCCGAGATTGCTACATTTTACAAAAAACATACCTGGAAGATCTCTGCTGTACTCTATATTTATATAACATGCAATAGGTTTTTTTTGTAATGTTTTGTATATTTTGATTGTACAACTGCTGTAAGCATCGGTATCTATTGATAAACAAGATGAGTAATGGATACAGTTCATGTGTTCACACCAATGATGCCATTTGACCTTTCAGAAAAGGTGCTCTGATTGTCTGTGCAGATCAGAAGACATCCACATTTCAAGTGCAAACCAAGTCACTGAATGGTGTCCTTCATCACTTACTTTTAAGCTCTTAACACAAAATGTGATCACGCATCTCAGGAACTACAGAGCCTTGAGGAAGTGAAGATGCTTGTACCCTGTGTGTGATATTAAACAATGACATAGATTTGAGATATTGGTTTTTATGTTACTTTTCAATTAACGTAGGTATTTAAGATACAGTATTAGTGGTTAAATTAGTATTATGAAGTGCTTAAATATGAAACTGTCTAAATGTAAGACAACCTTACAATTTCAATAGAAGCAATAGCAAGCTGTTGATATGTACTTTCCCCAGCCCAGCCTTTAGAATGAATGTTGTGCAAGGCTATACATTAAATTGAGAACATTTCTAAATAACAACCAAGCAAATACATTAAGTTTTAGTAATTCTGAAGAGGTGACAATTCCATTAAGTTTTAGTAATTCTGAGAAGGTTGGCAATGCCAGTTTACATATGGCCTCCCAATTCAAGGGGGGGGGGGGGGGGGGGGGGGGGGGGGTCTATATTAAGTCAGAGTTAAGTCAGAGTGAAGGAGAAATCTGTGCAGTGTAGTACCAGTTCTTAAAATCAGTGAATTCAGTTGGCATCCACTCCCTTTCCAACTAGCTTGTTTCTTCCCCCTTGGTAATAATAGATTTATCAGCATACTGATTTAGCAAACACCATTCTAATTACTGAAGAGGTACTGACTGATCCATTGGTGTTAGCTGTCCATTTTGTATCATTATAGTACATTTTCTGTATCGATTTATTCTCTTGTTAAGCAGATCTTGTGATGCAGGATGCAATTTATCCAGAACTTCAAAAACACTTAATCACAGATAAGGTACAACTTATAAAAAACTAAGTCATGCAGAGAAATGTTTAGGATTCATCATCAGAACCTTTGACTAATAAATAACTTCAAGAAACAGCTGTCACTTTTTTTGCACACTTATATGTTTGATTAATTGTGTAATTGATTGTGTGAATGGACAAGTGTGTAATGTGGTCAGATGGTGATTGGATGATTGATGAAATCAATCAAGGCCCTGGCCATATGGTATAAATAGAACAAAGGAGTGTTTGTTTAGAGAGAATGCGTGTAGAAGAAACAGAGAAAAACGAGAGGACACCAGGATAGCCAAACCTTTAATTTGTTCCTGTTTTGCTTGTTTAGTTATTTGTGATTATTAAAAGTGCGCCAAGGTGCTTTAACTGCAGTCTCATGTCTGGGTTTGTTATTTCTGCCGCTGCCCAGCCTTGACCGCCCGCCACTACACCACAGTGTCAAACAATGATAAAGGATTAACGGTACCACAGTTTATGACAAAGCATTGCACTAGGGATAAAAACTGTAGTATGATCACACTGCCCTCCACTGCTCTCAGATCCATCACACTTGGCAGTTAGAACACTGTGCTCAGTTCTGGTCACCACATTACCAACAGGACCGTGTCAGCCATGGAGAAAGTCCAGCGAAGAGCAAGCCGACTCATTCCTGGGCTGTTGTGCCATTGTGTCTTATAATCAGATATGGTGACTATTTAATCCCTAAATACAAACAAAGACTGTTTATACTTGTTTTCACTGAAAAGGCAAAAATCACTTGCACCACGTACCACATACTTTCCAAGCTGCGATACAATATTTCCTAAACTACAGTACTGCAGTCAAATGCCTTTTGGCAAAAACAGATCTCTGCACAGAACACTGGGACCATGATGAACAAATTCAAATCACTGGCATTACACAAGTGACAGAATCTGTAAATAATGTCCTCTGGTTCACAGCACTGTGCCTGCGTGCCAGTGTGCAGCTAGCTGAGAAAAACACCAATCAGATTTGCATTAGGGGGAGGTAAATCAGCACATTCTCCATTGTGGGATTTAGGCTTGGCAGACAAGCAGAGAGAAATAATAAAATAAATTACTGTGGAAAGGCAAACAATCTACAATACAGTGCTGTGAAACGCAGAATGCAGGTTTTATTTTAAATTATTTTTCCATGAGATTTTACATAGTGCATTCTCTCTGTAGGATAGAGACACATCAGCTTAGGACACAATCATAAACATGCTGTGCAAGGTAAACCGTGTGCAGCTTGTTTTGCAGTGAAAAGTGATGTACTAAAGAGATTTAAAATGTACAGTTGTATAGATTTTCTTACAATAGGCCTAACTAGGAACTAATGCCATAAATTACCCCTGTTATGAAAATCCATTCACTAAATTGATCACAAATGGGTAGATTTGAATGAAGCCTATATTTTCATTTGATCTGAGAGTTAAATTGTCTCTATCCATGTATGGCTTTCTTTCCTGTCAGCATCCAATCAGCAGCTTCCCGTGATGACTGTCATTCTTTGCAGCCAGTAAGATGCCTGACCCCGACAGCATTTCTGAGATGAAATTAGTGCAACAGATGCCCAGGAAGACAGACTGCCAAGCAAACTGAGAGCTTTCTGTAATACCAAATGGAAATAAATGTTTGTTACAACATGTGTTTCTTTCAAAACTGAACATTTGAGACATATATAGCAGAAGTGAAAGACAGGTTAATGTATGAAATTCCATGAGATTATACAAATAAGGGTGTGCAATTAGGCATACCGTCATATAATGCTTTAGAAGTAAAAAAAAAAAAAAAGGTAAATGTAATGAGTTACTAGGAATTTAACTGCACTATATAGTACCACACACACACACACACACACACACACACACACACACACACACACACACACACACACACACACTCACTCACGGTCAAAAGTTTTAGAACACCTCCATTTCTCCAGTTTTTACTGAAAATGTATGCAGTTTAATGTCTCAATGTACTCTGAAATTAAAGCATACAACAAATAAACAATTGGACATAAAAAAAGAAATCATGGAATCGTTTTGTTTAACAAAATTTAATCTAAATTTTTTATTCAAAGTAGCCACCTTTTGCAGATATAACAGCCGAACACACTCGTTGCATTCTTTCTACAATGGAAATCAAATATTGTTCGGAAAGTTCTTCCCTACACTGTTGCAGAAGTTCCCACAAATGTGTTGCACTTGTAGGTGCTTTGCTTTCACCCTTCTGTCCAGTTCATCCCAAACCAGCTCGATGGGGTTTAAGTCTGGAGATTCCATGATTTGAAGCCTACCCTCTTCTTCTTTTTTTTTTCTAAGGTAGTTCTGACATAGCCTGGAGGTATGCTTTGGGTCATTATCTTGCTGTAGGATGAACCCCTGACCAACTAGGCGTATATCAGAGGGTATTGCATGGCGCTGCAAAATGCTGTCGTAGCCGTTTTGGTTCAGGGTGCCACTCACTCTGTACAAGTTGCCGACTCTGGATCCAGCAAAAGAGCCCCAGACCATCATGCTTCCTCCTCCATGTTTGAAGTTGGTGTCACACACCGAGGAACCATCCTTTCACCTACTCGACGGCGTACAAAAACCCTGCGTGATGAACCGAAGATTTCAAATTTTGATTCATCGGTCCATAAGACCTTCTTCCAGTCTTCAGTAGTCCACTGGCGGTGCTCATGGCCCAGGCAAGCCTCTTTCTCTTATTTTGCCATCTTAGCAATGGCTTTCTTACTGCCACTCAACCTGTCAAACCTGCAGCTCGAAGTCTTCTCTTCACAGTTGAAACCGAGACTTGCTTACTTCGACCAGTGTTAAGCTGTGTTTGAAGCTGTTGTCCTGTGAGCTGCCTATCACGCAAGCTGTTGACTCTCAGAAACTTGTCTTCTGATTCTGTTGTGGCTTTGGGTCTGCTAGACCTCTTCCTGTCAGAGTTTCCTCCAGTTTCCAAGTGCCTTTTGATGGTGTAGGAAACTGTACTCACTGACACCTTGGCTTTCTTTGCAATTTCTCTAAAGGAAAGACCTACACTTTTAAGGGTTATAATGGTCTGTCTGTCTTCCTTTGTTAATTGCCTTTTTCTCGCCATTATGATAGCAATATACTACTTCCTGCAGTACAATACTGTTGAAATAATGCTTAAGAGGGTGTAGTAACACAGTCTGTTCCAACACTGCTTTTATACAGACAGAAGGTTTGTAAGTAATCAACAAAAGTTGGGACACCTGTAGGAATTGTTAGCATCAACTTTCAAGGCTTAATTTACTTCCATTGCTGCAGAACAGCTGTAAGTTGTTAACCCATTACTTGTTCCCTGAAAAAGGCCTTTTTGTATAACTCTGAAATGTTAATTATTTTTCAGTTTTTGGTAACCTAAACTTTTTTTTTAACCTCTGACAGTTTACCATTTCAGGTTATTCACTGGACTTGAACTGCTTAAATTTCAATAAAAACTGGAAAAATGGGGGTGTTCTAAAACTTTTGACCGGTAGTGTTTATATATATAATGAAACACTAATGATGATAACAAAGAACTAGTAAACACTTATGAAGAAATCTTCCTTTAGAAATAATCCAAAACATAAATATGGCAATTAAATAGTACTTTTCATTGTAGCAATGTGTGTTTTGGAGTGTCCAATATGGTAATAAATTCAGCTTTACTGTTGTCCTAATATAATATCCCTTAGGAGCTGAACCATTAAAATGGAAAAAGGAAATAAAATTCGATATAAAAGCCCTGTCTCCCCATAAAGTAAAATGGATATGCAGAAAAGTGTGTGACACCTTTGGTTAAAACAACGCGGCAGTGAAACCGTTCCTTTTCACTTGATCAAGACTAGAAGATACATTCTACTAGAGCCAATATCATTTTTGCAGGTACAGCAGAGTATGTGGTGTGCTGCATTGTGCAGCCCTTATCTCAGTTCCTCAATATGAAGGATGGTGCTAATGTCTCTTTTTTTTGACACAAGACTTGACCTAGATTGTTTTTTTGGTTTTTTTGCATGCAATAACTGAGGAACAAGTTGATGGATTTCAATGCCTTTTTTGGTGTTCTAGATTTTGGGAGTGACAGAACCAGGGCAAAGTCCAATGAGAAAGGCAAGTTTTCAATTAATGAGTTGAGAACATGTTCTATCAAACTGACTTGTGCAACAGAAGTTATACACAATATTACTGCTGAAATTAGGAAGTATTTAATTGATTAGTATACTTCGGCATTCACTTATTGAATACCAATCAATTAATATAAACCTGAAAGAAATCTCTAAAATCAGTATTTGTACCAAGAAAGATCAACTCACCTACCCAGCACAAATACACTGTCTCCACTGGCACATCCGAGCCGTGAGGGCTCGGTACGGTACAGGTGGTTCTCCACTGGCACATCCGACCCGTGAGGGCTCGGTACAGTACGGGTACTGGTGGTTCTCCACTGGCACATCTGACCCATGAGGGCTCGGTAGGGTACGGGTGATTCTTCACTGGCACATCCGACCCGTGAGGTCTCGGTACGGTACAGGTATGGCTGCTTCTCCACTGGCTATTTGTCGAGCCGAGTGGGAACCAAACTGTGAAACTCTGGCTTCTGAAACTGGCTCGGAGCCAAGCCGGGCTAGGGGCGGAGTTAAGGATTTTCGTCGTTACGTTGCATCAGTCAGTACAACCCAGAAAGACAAACAACAAGCAACATGGCGGGCAGCGAGAGCGATAAGAGAAAAGTTCAGCCCTGGGACACTGAGGAAGTGCAGGGTCTAGTTTCTCTGTGGGCAGATAGAAGTGTTCAAGAAGATCAGCATGAAGTTCAACACCTACTCTCATGTAATGGAAATCATGAAGATCTGGATACATCCAGTGACTGCTGTGAATAGTGCAGCTGGCAACAAGGGAAAGACCTTGTGACAGCATGAAGAGTCAGCTGACAGGAGGAAAGAGACCCCATTGGGGCTGGCAAGGGTTAGCTACCCTGGTCGGCAGTATCCAGCTCTATGTTTTCAAAGGTAAACAGGATGCTGGAGACACCCAAGGCTTCTAAGAAATTAAAGACAAAAATACCCCTAGAGTCTGCGAAAGCGGGGGCAGAAGATGACTCAATGTTGGATAGCACAGTTAACGACTTAGGAACGGAAACAGATATGAGAATGGGGAGTACTTCACAAAAGACTAGTTCAAGATCTGCAGTTAGCAAAGACATGGAACTCCAGGTTTGCGTCTGCGGCTGGAGCAAGGCGACAATGGTCAGAGGTTTGAAGATTCATCAAGGGAGAATGAAATGCTTGAGGAAGAAGGGACAAGGGCCTTGCACTGATCAGTACTTCTTACGAAGTCAGTCAAGTCTTTCGAATGAAATCCAGCGACAGGAAGCAAACCACTGTTCGCAGGATATCAGCACCCCTGTTATAGACGTGAGAAGGACTTGCGTGGATACAACTAGTAATGAACCTAATGATCCTTGCGAACCTGATCAGATGAACCAGCGTAAGAGAGAAAAGAACCTCAATGGGCACAAGCCTGGAGTTAAATGGCCAAGAGCTTGTGAGAAAACTGCACGGGACACAGTAAACACAGATCTGTTTTACTTTGGAAAGGTTAAATGGAACAGTTGAAAAGAAGGTGGATAAATTTGAGGACATCATCTACACATATGGTAGCGAGAGGTTTGGAATTGAAAAAAGTAAGGAAAAAGTACAAACTATTCCTGGAAAGTCTAGACGGCAGCAGGAGATTGAACGCTTAGTTAAAGAGAAAGGCGGCAGTTGAGGAAGCAATGGAGAAAAGCAGAACAAAGTCAGAAGGAGGGACTCAAACAGTTACAAAGGGTCATAAAAGATAAGCTTGCAACATTGCGGAGAGCTGAGCGCCTACGGAAACACTACAAAAAGAAAGACCGTACGAGAACTAACTTTTATAAAGATCCATTCAAATTTGTAAAGATGATATTCACCAGCGAGAAAAATGACACACTAAAATCATCTAAGTTTGAGCTGGAGAGATATTTGGAGGAAACACATACAGATTCAAAAAGGCAGGAGCCTATGTCAATTCCTTCAGATATTCCACCTATCAATCCACCTGAATACCAAATGGAGGACTGTGCACCTAAGTAGAAAGGAGTAGAGCAAGCTGTGAAAAAAGCAAGGGCATCATCATCATCTCCGGTGCCTAATGGATTTCTGTACAGAGTATACAAGAGTGCTTCTGGAGTTCTATGAATCCTGTAGAAATTGATGAAAGTGGCATGGGAAAAACAGGTTGTACCAAGAGCATGGCGCCGAGCAGGTGGAGTCTTTATACCAAAAGAGAAAGATTCTATAAGCATCGGTTAGTTTCATCCTGTTTCCCTATTAAACGTAGAAAGCAAGATTTTCTTCAGCATTATTGCTCAGAGATTAATAGGTAGGTTGACAAAGAACTGCTTCATTGACACTTCAGTACAAAAAGCAGGCATTCCAGGTTTCCCAGGATGCTTAGAACACATCAGCGTAATCTGGCAACAAATTCAATCAGCAAAAAAGGAGAGGAAGGAGCTCCATGTGACATTCCTGGATTTGGCTAATGCATATGGTTCAGTGCCACATGAACTTCTTTGGGCAGCATTTGATTTTTTCAGCATCCCGATGACAATAACAAATTTAGTGAAAGCCTACTTTGGAGATTTGCAATTTAGTTTTTCACCTTCAGAATTCAGCACTACATGGCAATGCCTAGAAGTTGGAATAATGGCAGGATGTACCATTTCTCCACTGGCTTTTACCATGGCAATGGAAGTAATTATAAAGGCATCAAAATGGGTAGTGGGAGGAGAGCGCTTGGCTTCTGGAATGCGACTACCACCAATTCGAGCACACATGGATGACATGACAACAATGACTACAACAATAGCCTAATCAGTTATTGGGCAAATTAAACAATAACAATGAATGGGCACAAATGCAATTCAAGCTCACTAAATCAAGGAGCATCTCTATAATTAAAGGTAAAGTAGTTGATAAAAGGTTCTATATTAATGGTGAGGCAATACCAACAGTGTCCGAAAAGCCAGTGAAAAGTCTAGGGAGATGGTACGACGGGGATCTAAAGGACACAGTTTGTGTGGAGTTAGACAACAAACAGTAGAAGGGTTGAAGAGCATAGATAGCAGTGCTTTACCAGGCAAACTGAAACTCTGGTGCTTTCAATTTGGTCTACTGCCAAGACTGCTGTGGCCACTGACTGTGTACGAGGTTTCCCTGACAACAGTTCAGAAGCTGGAAGCTTTAATCAGTTCATATGTCAGGAAATGGTTGGGAGTTCCACGCTGCCTCAGCAGAGTGGGACTTTATGGTAAAGGAATACTGCAGCTACCAATTTCTGCTCTAACCGAGGAGTTTAAGTGCGCCAAAGTCCGACTGGAAATGACATTAGTAGATTCACGTGACAAATGCATAAGGGAGGCAGCACCTGTGTTGAAAACTGGAAGAAAATGGACTGCAAAGAAAGCTGTGGAAGATGATAAGGCTGCCCTTTGAATCAGAGATATTATGGGGCAAGTTCAGCATGGAAAATGAGGTTTTGGTCTCAGTTCAGCTTCTCCTACATGGCACAAGGCAACCCCGGCTCAACAGAGGAAGCTGGTAGTCAATGAGGTGCAAAAGCAGGAGGAGAGGATCAGGTGTGTAAAGGCCGTTTCCCAGGCCAAGCAGGGAGAATGGATGAGATGGGAGAGTGTGGAACAACGCAAGATCGGCTGGCAAGACCTACGGACAATGGAACAGAGCAGGATCAGTTTCCTCATCAGATCAGCATATGATGTTCTCTCATCACCACAGAACCTAAACCTCTGGGTGGGTGAGGATCCCTCATGTCCTTTGTGTTCATCACCTGCAACATTAAGGCACATTTTGACAGGATGTAAGGTGGGTCTTAGCCAAGGACGGTTTACTTGGCGCCAAGTAACATGCTTGGCCTTAACATTAGAAGACAAGCGTAACCTGACCAATAAGTTGCCACCAGTTCCATCAAAGCGTTACACACAAAAAACAATATTCCTCCGTCCAGGAGAGCAACCACCAAGAAAAGTTGTTAAAATCAAGTCTCGCTCAGGACAACTGGAAGCTGCTAGAGACTGGAAGATGCTGGCAGATGTTGGTCAACGGCTTATTTTTCCACCCGAGATTGCCACCACTAACATTTGACCAGACATTGTCTTGTGGTCTGGATCAGTACGATTTGTTTATCTGGTAGAGTTAACAGTGCCATGGGAAGATGCTGTGGATGAGACATATGAGAGGAAGAAACTTCGGTATGCTCAACTAGCGGCTGAAGCAGAACAGCGAGGATGGAGAGTCCAAGTTTACACAGTGGAGGTGGGTTGTCGAGGATTTGTGGCACACTGTACAACCTGGTTTCTCAGAGACGTCGGGTTCAGTGGCCAAGAGTCACACAATGAAGAACTTATCTGAAGCAGCAGAAAGGAGCAGCAACTGGCTGTGGTTGAGACGGAAATATTCTGGATGGGGATCTCAAGCACAATAGAAAGAAAGCAATGCTGATATACAGGTAAGTAAGCTGGGCTGAGCTGAGTGGGAGATGGAGGGGGGTGATGCTGGGACGCCAGAATCACTGTTGAGCCCTCTTGAGGTGTCATGGGCTAGTCAACGAAACCCAGAGGATGGAAGGTGCCCACTTGAAGACCCCAGAGATCTAAATGTACTTACAAATTATAGAGATACAAGTTACAGCTGTACCTTTGGTCTATTCATTTTTGAACACCATTTGTTTGCGCATCTTTTGTCAAACTGAGTTAATTAAGAACAATAATTAATAACAACTGTCTTTTGTTTCGTGTGACGTTTGTAGCACGGCTCGGCTCTGCAGTGGAAAAACAATCCAGGTTGCCCTTAACCGCACCACGAGGGCGCAGCTCGGTTGTCCAGTGGACAAGAGGCACTCGGGCTGTGAACTGTGCATTATAAGCAGAGTCACTTACAATAGGACATTGATTTAACATCTCACCCGCAGAATGGATTTAAATTTGGTCAGACACCAAAATCTAACCCGAACAGCTGGACAAAACGCATAAAAATTGTTAAATATAAATCTTTTTTTTTTCTATAAACTGTTGTTGTAACTGTTAGTATTATTATAATAATAATTTTATTTTTATAAATATCCTTTCATACAAGATAAGGGTGGGTGTGAACTAGTTGCAGAGTCACTTACAACAACGTCTCACCCCAAAGACAGAGCACAAGGAGGTCAAGTGACTTGCTCAGGGTCACACAGTGAGTCAGTCAGTGGCAGAGGTGAGATTTGAAACAGTGACCTTCTAGTTAGAAGCGCTGGAATTTAAGCACTGGACCATACTGCTTCCAACAAAGATAATATACAAATAAATGAACAATGCACTGCTTCTAAATGGTGAGTATTTACACTTTCATGATGTATAGGACTTCCATAGAAGAACTAAGTGCAAAAAGAGGGAGTGGGTAAACTAAAATAACTCAATGAATTATAATGTCAAGTACCGATAACTCAATTAATTATAATGTCAATTACTGTGTCACCTAAAGATAAGTCACCAATGTCAAGCCTTTTTCACAAATGTCCTTGGTGAAACCCATGACGCTGCAGAACAAATGTCATTCATTCTTATCCTACAACAAACAACCCAATTGTGCAGCTCAAGATCTGCAGTGAGAACTCGGGGACAAGATGTGGCACTCAGGTTTGTATCTGTGGCTGGACCAAAGTGACAACAGTCAGGGGTATGAAGAGACAGAGAATCATCAAGAGACAGAGAAGCTTGAGGGAGAAGGGGCAAGACTAATTTAAAATGCCATGGAATCCAATGGAGGATTTATCAAGAAGCCCTTTAAAAAACCTGACTAAACTGGAAGAGGAACCCAAACAATCAAATCCCCTATAAGCAGATAAAGCAAAGCAAAAAAATGCAAGGAGACTGAGCTGAAGCACTTCAGAAAAAGCTAAATCTCAGATACTGTTGCTTAGGCCAGAGATACACAAGCAATTTTTATAGTCAATTCTAGTTAACAACTGAATTGCTGTTGCTAAATGTGCCACACTCACACTGGAAATTGGCACTTAATTTAAGCAGTTTTAAGATGGCGCCTGTTTGCAGTGAACATGTTTCAGCAGCTGCATTGGAATAATTTTTGAAAAGGCATCAACATAGAAAATGTGTGAACCAGACAAGACACTGAGTAGAGGTTCTGCAGTCTTTAAATTCCACACATCTATAAAAAAAGAAATCGATCAGTTGCAAAATCTCCTCATATGTCCACTTGTGTAACCACACTTCCTATTTAGCAAAATTGAGAGTGAAATCAGGTGATTAGGAAATGCAATATCATTGTCTGAACACACACAGACACATAGAAAAAGCAGCAGCAGCTTTGGCTCCAGCGGCAGCAGTTCAAGGTTCTAGGACAGCCAGACCTCTCCAGCCTCCAAAGTTGCCATTAAGGCAAGAGGGCACTGTTGCCTAATCTTGGCCTGCTTCTGGAGGGGCAGGCTACAAACCCCACATCTAGATTTGCGGGGAATCCGCAGGGGTACCAGCTCTTCCCCATCTGCTGCACAGCAAGCCACTTCTGGTAAGTTGCTCCATTTTCTTTTTCTCTCAGTTATTTTCCGCTGTTCCATGCTGGTTTAGTAGGGGGCACTATCCCACTTATAAAACCACGTGTGGTAACGCAGTGTTGGGCAAGGCTGGTCTGCACCCTTTGAAATATTAGACAGAGACACGGACGCTAACGTTTAAACACACAAAACAGAACAAAACACTGGAAAAAAAAGAAAAAGGTCAAACAAACACTACAAACAGAAAGTCTTCAAAATAAACACCACACCCAAGCTTTGCTATCCCGGTTATTGAACAGAGAGCACAAACCTGCTGCTCTTCATCTTTCCACTCTCCTACACAATTCTACATTTCTCATGCACACACAATCAAGCTATGAATCAAAACCATGTGGCTGTGCAAATGGGGACCATCGTGTTTACAGGCTGCCCCTTCGCCAAGATGGCTGCCAGCCACCAAACTCTCACACATGCAGATGTGCACCCCCACGTAACAAGGGCATTCAGAATATGAGGTAAGAGAGCCTGTCTGCCTGTCTGTCACATCTAGATTTGTATATATTTGTACCGAACCACTTAATGAGTAATACTGAAACTTGAAAAACAACATTCTTTAGCACAACTGGAGTATCAGAATCTGGTATATGATGCCCCGTCTCTGTCCAAGCTAAATAAATGTAAAGAAACTAACAACCCCAATATTCAATAAGCAATCTGTCTATGTGGGGCAACAAATATACTACAGTCGAGCATAAAAACACTGCAATAAATTATTCCAATTTATGCACTGCAAATGTGAGGGGTACATATCGGGACAAAAGAGAGCACAAGGTCTACAATTCTGAATAGCTGTTTCTTTTTTTAAATACTTTTGAAGTTTTCCAGTTTGTCTGAGCACAGAAAAACTTTTTTTTTGCTTTATTTCACATTAAATGACTCAGCTTAGAAATGTAGCAAGCTCAAAATACAAGTGGCTTGAGAGAGAACACATCTAGAATTTAAGACCCTCTAATCATTTAAGTCTGTCAGAAATCATCACCATGTGCAATACCTATCAAGCCTGGTATCAGTTAGTCTAGTCTGTAATTTGTAACAAACCCACTTACTTCGACCCAGCTCTGAATTTGAACAACTCTCTCCTACATGGACAGATACCGTGTGCCTGTTTACATTTATTCACTAAGCTTGCTGCTTAGCAACCTAAACAAACATCCTGTTCCTCAAGACAAGTCTGTTAAGGTTGCAGCTGAAACAGAAGTCCATTACCTTGGTTCTCAACTGTATTGTATGGTGTCTTTCAGGCTAACCATCCCCAGGTACTGTACAACAGTATGGGAACAAATTAAATCAATCAATAAAGTAACTGGAAATTTATACCTACTGAAATATAACTATACAGCAGTTAATAACTAGAAATCTTTGGAAACATCCTAAATGATAACTACCGATCAATCTGCAAAAGTTACAACGCAAACAACAACTGCAAAGGATGGCAAACTCTGAGAGCAAACAATCACAGATAAGAAAAACTGAAAGAACAGCATCGACCAGAACAGCAGACAAGGTAAAGCAGGTTACTGTGAACAGGTGCCGAGGGTGTGGCACACTCAGGACTATACAGAGTGGGTGTGTACAAGGGAGGCTTATTTATCTCAGGAGCTTTGTGCCCAGATTAACTAAATATAACAAGCACACCTGAAACTCACAATTAAAGACATTAAGGTATTAAATCTACATTTAAAAGCAGGATTGACCCATCCTTTCAAACACAGATGATTTCATAATTGCTCACATTGACAGAGTTATTTATTTAAGGTTTGCAGATAATGCCAGCTATATATAAAAAAAATAAAATAAATAAATAAGATTGTGCATCATTATTTCCACTTAAAACCTTTCAGTTTCTGCCAGAGCCCCTTGGTGTCTGAAAGTGCTTTATTGGGACTCATATTGTGTTGGGTATTGTTTTGTTATGTTGTTTCCTAGGAGGTATACAAATGGTACTTGAGATTAGCAATTGAATATCAACTATAAACTTATAAAAGAAGCAGCATATATATATATATATATATATATATATTCAAAGCAATGTTCAGGAAAACTGAAAATTGTCTCTAAATCTTGGATTCCTCAAAATAGCCACCCTTTGCCTTAATAACAGCCTCGCAAACATGAGGCATTCGGTTAACAAGTTTCAGCAGGAAATCACCCGACATGTCTTCCCAGCTCTTCTGCAGCAATTCCCAGAGATGTAGGGCACTAGTGGGTAGCTTTGCTTTGACTCTTCTGTCCAGTTCGTCCCATACAAGTTCTATGGGACTGAAGTGTGGAGATTGGGCAGACCAGGTCATTAGATTGAGTTGTCCTTCACTTTCCTTCTTCACCAGATAGTTCTTGCACAACTTTGAGGTGCGTTTCAGGTCATAATCTTGCTGAAGAATGAAGGACTGCCCAACTAGCTGTAATCCTGATGGAATGGCATGCCTCTGAAGTATGCTATGATATCCATGCTGGTTGAGCTTGCCATGGACTTGGTAAAGATCACCAACTCTGTCACCAGCAAAGCAACCCCAGACCATGACACTGCCTCCTCCATGCTTGACAGTGGGAACCACACATGCACAATTCATGCGCTCAGCCTCTCTGCGTCTTACAAATACTCGGCGGATGGACCCAAATATTTCAAATTTTGACTCATCAGTCCATAAGACCGACTTCCACTCCTCAAACGTCCAGTTTCTGTGTTTTTTTGGCCCAGGCATGTCTCTTCCTCTTATTCTGCACTCTTAACAATGGTTTCTTTGCAACAATTCTTCCAGTTAGGCCAGCTTCATACAATCTCCCCAGAACAGTTGATGTTGAAACATCTGTACTTCTAGTAGCATTTAGATCAGCTTGTATTTCAGGGGCAGTTAAATCGCCGGTTTCGCAGACTTGTGACTCAGATTAACTTGTTCTCTGATTCTGAGGTCACCCTTGGTCTGTCTGACCTTGTTCAGTCCTCATGAGTGCCAGTTTCTTCAAATCATTTGATGGTCTTGGCCACAGCAGTTACAGACACTTGCAAAGTTCTTGTGATTTGTCTTAAAGATTGACTTTCATTTCTTAAAGTAATTACATTCTTTTTTTTCTTTGCTTAACTGAGCGTATTTTGCCATTTTCTGCTCCCTTACATTCAGGAATGACAAACTTGTACCTATGCTGCCTATATTTATAGTAATCATGGACCCTCACCTGTTAACAATAATTGGTGACAAAAGGTTAATTGGGTAACATGCTAGTTAACTCAGAGAACATCTAACAAAGACACTTTTATACTTTAGGCCAATGTTCTAACACCGTGTTATACACATTTCAGACTTTTAACTGACTTGGGCTTCAGACTGAAATCCCCTTGCTTTGGGTGACCGTTTCATTGAAATTGACAAGATTTACATTTTCATTTAAAAATTACATTTTTGAATGCAATTCACTTATGATTATCAGCTTATATAAGTAGACGTATCATATAATGAAATATTAAGTGTTTATAGACAAGTTTAAACAGTTAAAAGCAGAGATAAATCATGAAAAACCTGGTTTCAAGCAGGTGTACACAAACTTTTGACTGGTACTGTATATATATATATATATATATATATATATATATATATATATATATGAAACAATATCGTAATGATTATTTCAAGATAACTAAATTCGAACCAGGGAGGTCGTCACCAATAATCAATCCCTAATTCCCAGAGGTTTCATTTGGTCTTTTATTTGCACTCTGTAACATGAGGCACCTGATGCAAATGTAAGGGTTGTTAAAATAAACAGTACTTGGGTCATTCCATGTCAAGAGAGACAGAAGAGCAGCTGCATGTGGAATGGTATCCTTGAGAAATGGAAAAATATGTGCTCCAAAGTGTAATGTACCATAAAGTAATATAATAGCAATGATTTGTTTTTATTCAGAGATTTATTTTACTGTAATAAGATACTGTGACAGAGAGGGAATGAATCCGAGTCAACAATCTCTGTCCCGACCTGTGAGGGTGCTGTGTAACAGGAACAGTGTGCCCTGGACTGGATAGGTTGACAGTTCATTCCAGGGTCAGTTGGAAGTCGGCCATCCAAGAAGTGGGTGGAGCCACAATATCTGAAGTCATCGCCCTAATACAGTAGACAAGGTGTCAGTCATGGATTGGAGGAGACAAGATTGGACTAGCTACCGTAGGGGGTGGGACTGAAGGTATTTCAAGGGGTGTGGCCAAGCAGCCTGCTCCTCTGTTATGGTTACGGAATTACCTGGAGGAGTAATGAGAAACCATGAGTGTTTAGTGTTGTATTGTCTTTCTGTTTGACTCTTCTTGTTTGAAACTGTAGACGCCTAAATATCTGGGAGCTGTCGCTGTTAAGGCAGCATCAAACCCAGACTGCACTGCACCACTGTTAAGCACTTGTTTCACATTCACAATACCACTTGAACCCGGAGCACTCACTGTTGGATTGGTGATCATGTACGTGTTTTAAAAAGTGTGTGTTTATTATGAATGATCATTTCAGGACTGAACCCTGTGGTTTTACGGACTTTACATAGCGTTGTGTATAGTCAGTGTTATTATTTAAAAGGCATAAATAAAGCATTATTTACCATTCAACTGTTGTTGGACTGTTGTTTCTAAGCCCTCTACACCTGTGCACTACAAACCGCTTTGCCACAGATAACCATTATACTTTTGTTTTCCAGCTAATTGAACATTAAGAATATCTGAATATTCATTTACATTTTGAGAGATTATTTCGAACCTGAAACCCCATGTTTGTCCAGCACTAATGTTAGTGGAATCTCTAAAACTTTTGCTATTTAATTGGAGAATCAAAGGCACCCTCTATCAGACAACAGCAACATAATTTCAACACTAGAAACAACTTGTGCAACATTAGGGCAGATAAAGAATCAATCAAGGCCTAGCTGGAGGACCTCAAACCGCTCCCGAAGGCAGAATCTGCATATTAGCAGGCTACCAGAGGGGAAGGAGGGTCCTGTTAAATTCATGTCCGATTTCTTATGGAGGTGCTGGGCAGCGAGGCTACTGGCACACTGCTGGAGCTAGACAGAGCTCACCCCTGACCTGGGTACAAATCTTGCATGGCGACGCGCCTTATTCAATAACATCAAATTCTGCCTTTACAATGGAGTCGAAAACCAGCTTACTTCACCAGGCTTGTCTGTGTGTTTCCTATGGAGGAGAAAATGTTTTCTTCACTTCACCAGTAGATGGGGACTCATTCTTTAAGCAGTATATACTACTGTCTCACTGTCCCCTCACTCCAACTCTAGGTGAACACCCTACCAGACGAAGGGTAAATTGAAAGGGACTCCTGGTACTGCAGGTTTTTTCGTTTTGTTTTGTTTTTTTGTTCCGATTGTTTACACAATGGTCAAATTTTTTTACTTTTTTCTGTTTTTTCCCCCCACTATGGACAATATTTGATACATAGCTAGTAAGTAATTATTTTATTATTAATAGTAGGTTTAGCGGTGGCTTTTCCTGTAATCTTCTGGAGTGTAGTTCTGCTTGAGATCTCGAGTTTATTTGGACCGTCATGAGCATATTTTATAAACAGCTCATTTTTTATGGCTGACCTGTTGAGTGTTGGGTGCCGGGTGGGGCCCCTCCGGTAGGCTGATCTGTTGGAATGTTAAGGGTAAGAATGGCCCGGTGAAGCATCCTAGAGCTCTGTGCCACATTAAACATTTAAAGGCAGACACAGCATTCTTACAAGAGTCCCATCTTTGTGGGCTTGATCATCCCAGACTCTGTAAATCCTGGGTGGGCCAGTCTTTTTATCCTAATTTCAATACTTCTGTGCGGCTAGGAAGGAAGTAGGGGTGAGGGCGAAGCTCCTTCTGCTCCAATCCCGTGGCTCCTATTAATAAATATGTGGATAAAGCAAGTAGGCTTCTTGCACATCAACTCAGACGTAGAACAACTTTGTGCCTAATAACACAGATCTGGGATTCCTCTGGAAAAGTAACTGTCAACCCAACTGAAACAAAAAAACACTTATCTTTCTGCTTTTTATTCTAAACTATACATTTCTGAATCTCCAGCCAACAACTCAAGCTTAGGGGAGTTTTTCAGTCATCTTGACACCCCCACAAATCGATCCAATGATTAACCAAGACATGGACTGATCCCTGGAAGGTGATGAAATAAATCACTCCATAAGGTCACTGAAAAGTGGGAAAGCACCAGGTCCAGATGGCTACTCCATTGAATTCTACCAAACATTTTCTGTCCAGCTTGCCCACTTCTGTCTAAGTTTGAGGAATCAATACAGTGTGGTTTCCTACCACGCAACCTACAGCAGGCATCTATCTTGCTGCTGCTTAAAAAGGATCTGGAGCCTACAGATTGTGGCTTGTACTGTCCCATCTCTCTTCTTAACATAGATGTGAAGGTGAGGGCTAACAAACTGCCCTCCCTACCCTCATGACTCCTAATACAATACATTCTCCATCAGCCTTAAATGTTCCAGAAGCGGCAGTTTCCCTTGATGCTGCATTTGATATGATGGAATGGGGTTACTTATTTTCTGCTTAAAAATTCGGCTTTGGTGCTAAATTTACATCTTGGACACATGTACACATCTCCTGCAGCAAGCGTATGCACCAATGTGTGGAACTCTTAATATATATGTCTGATCCAGTGATCTGAATCCCCAAAGCAGTAGCTGTACCAGTATTTGAAAAATGTGGTTTGTTCTCTGGTCACAAATTACATTTTAATAAACGTGAATGCTTCCCAATTAATGATGCTGTAATGCAAATTTCCCAGGTTACACTTCCTTTCTGTTTGGCTCAGTCAGGCTTTCCTTATTTAGGAGTCAAGATCAACCATACGTGATTTTCAAAGCTGGACTAGTTTACCCCTCTCTGTGCCTGGCACAGTGCAATCACTAAAAATGAAGAGTCTACCTAAATTCCTGTATTTGTTCCAGTCTCCCTATTTTTATCCCAAAGGCATTTTTTAATTCTCTTGATCAGCTAATCATCCTGTATCTGGAGGGGCAGGCCACATCGGGTCAGTGGGCTACTTCTCCAGAGGGTTAGACTGCGCACTGGTTTGGCCCATCTGTCTGCTAAATTCACTTTGCCCCATTCCTATTTCTTTCATTACATGCCTGCCGAGTTCCCCTCAGCCCCAACCATTCCACTCAATCCTTCATTGGACACCATACTAGAACTCCCTGAGACAAGAGGACTTATTTCACAAGTTTATAACCACCTTTTGTCTTTGAATTGCCATACCCTGTCACAGATAAAGTGTAGGTGGGAGTAGTGGCTTCAGGTGATTGATGGGAGTGAGAACATAAGAACATAAGAAAGTTTACAAACTAGAGGAGGCCATTTGGCTCGTTTGGTTGTTAGTAGCTTATTGATCCCAGAATCTCATTAAGCAGCTACTTGAAGGATCCCAGGGTGTCAGCTTCAACAACATTAATGGGGAGTTGATTCCAGACCCTCACAATTCTCTGTGTAAAAAAGTGTACAGTTTTAACATACGTCCCTTGATTTAAATTCAACACTCTTCACAATGTATCCGAACATCTTATTGGTCTTTTTTATAGCTTCCCCACATTGTCTAGATGAAGACATTTCTGAGTCAACAAAAACTCCTAGGTCTTTTTCACAGATTCCTTCTTTAATTTCAGTATCTACCATATGATATTTATAGTGCACATTTTTATTTCCTGCGTGCAGTACCTTACACTTTTCTCTATTAAATGTCATTTGCCATGTGTCTGCCCAGTTCTGAATCTTGTCTAGATCATTTTGAATGACCTTTGCTGCTGCAACAGTGTTTGCCACTCCTCCTACTTTTGTGTCGTCTGCAAATTTAACAAGTTTGCTTACTATACCAGAATCTAAATCATTAATGTAGATTAGGAATAGCAGAGGACCTAATACTGATCCCTGTGGTACACCGCTGGTTACCACACTCCATTCTGAGGTTTTTCCTCTAATCAGTACTTTCTGTTTTCTACATGTTAACCACTCCCTAATCCATGTACATGTGTTTCCTTGAATCCCAACTGCGTTCAGTTTGAGAATTAATCTTTTGTGCGGGACTTTGTCAAAAGCTTTCTGGAAATCTAAATAAACCATGTCATATGCTTTGCAATTATCCATTATCGATGTTGCATCCTCAAAAAAATCAAGCAAGTTAGTTAGGCACGACCTCCCTTTCCTAAAACCATGTTGACTGTCTCCCAGTACCCTGTTACCATATAGGTAATTTTCCATTTTGGATCTTATTATAGTTTCCATAAGTTTGCATATAATAGAAGTCAGGCTTACTGGTCTGTAGTTACCTGGTTCAGTCTTGTTTCCCTTTTTGTGGATCGGTATTACGTTTGCAATTTTCCAGTCTGTCGTACCACCCCTGTGTCAAGAGACTGCTGCATGATCTTGGTTAGCGGTTTGTAAATTACTTCTTTCATTTCTTTGAGTACTACTGGGAGGATCTCATCTGGCCCAGGGGATTTGTTTATTTTAAGAGCTCCTAGTCCCTTTAACACTTCTGCCTCAGTTATGCTAAAGTTATTTAAAACTGGATAGGAACTGGATGACATGTGGGGCATGTTGTCAGTATCTTCCTTTGTAAAAACTTGTGAAAAGTAATCATTTAACATATTTGCTATTTTTTTTTTTTTTTATCTATGATTTTGCCATTTGTATCTCTTAGACATTTAACCTCCTCTTTGAATGTTCTCTTGCTGTTGTAATATTGGAAAAACATTTTGGAATTGGTTTTAGCCCCCTAGCAATGTTCATTTCTATTTCTCTCTTGGCCTTTCTAACTTTCTGAGCTCAGTCTCGTGTACACTCCACATCTTCCCGTGACTGGCTAGGACTAATTCAGTTTAACACATTTCACACTCACTTATTTAAGGACAGACTGGCCCAGATCTAACCTGAGGTGGATGGGAGCTGTGACAGATAAAACTACTCCACAGCTCACCCGGCTCACATGTTCTGGTCTTGCCCTAAGCTTGCTGGTTTCTGGTCTTTCATTTTCACAACTCTCTCTCGGGTACAGTAGACCCCGTTAGACCCATGCCCGCTATTGGGAAATTTTGGTGTTCCATCTGGTATAATTGCAAAAATGGAAAATAAAAAATGTAATTTTGATTTCTGTATTACGCGTATGCCTACTTGTATTATAATGTTATTATTGTTTTACCTATTTTTCACTTAAATAAAAAATAAAGTTACAGTACAGTCCTTTTAATTGCAAATAAATCCCCTTTAATACATGTTTGAGTGTGTATATATTATTAGTATCTGTGGCAAAGTGGTTTGCAGTTTGCGTAAATAGATGACAAACAACAAAGTTCACGGTCCAAACAATTCTTTATTTGTTTTTAATTATAATCCCGGTTGTGTTGGCGACTGCAAATAATAATCCCTGCAATGTGTACTGCAATTTAAACCACGGGTTACAGTCCCAAAATAATAAACAGACACACACAACAAACACGACCACAAGTCCAGAGTGAGTGCTAATGTACAAGTGATGAAATACAATTTATTCCTGAAGAGTAGTGCAGGGCAGTCCGAGTTGGTGCTGGCGTTAAGCGACAGCTCCCAGTACGTGTTAGCTGTCTAACAAGAACAAACGAGTACAATCAGAAATGACAAAACAAACAAACAAACACTAAACACTCAGTTCTTTTATTTACACTCCTTCAGTGGTTCTCTTGCAACCATAACAAGGGAGCAGTTCGCTCGACCACACCTCCTTCTGTACCTTCAGCCACGCCCCCTTGGTTAGCGAGTGCAATCGCTTTTCCTCCAATCCGCGAATGCCACGTTGCTTCCCGCCTGGGCGATGACTTGGTGTACTGTGGCTCCGCCCCCTTTCTAGATGGCCAACTTCCACCTTTCCCTGGAATTAACTGTCAGACAATCCAGTCTGGGGCATACTGTTCTCTTTACACAGCGCCCTCACAGGTTGGGAGGGAGATTGATAACCAAGATTCATTCTTTCTCTGTCACAGTATGACATGCTAAACACTATTTCATTTTTTGTAACAAATAAATAGGAAACTAAATAAACAGCTGCCTGCTCACAGTGGGTCTGTTAAATAGTGTTCTTTCAGCAGCAAGACGACTTAGAGAAAATGTTATCTTTTAGGAAAATGTGGCTTCAATACTAAAATGAAGGACATGTATAAAGCAGAGAGGTTTTTAGGAATGTGGAATTGCTTCCTTTTGTGACCACTGGTATATTTCTTAGCCTAACATTCCGCACAGATGTCAGCCACACAAATTTGGCTTCTAAACAAGCTTAAAATACGCAGGGCACATTTTCAATGGGACAGTATTTTCTCATTTAGCGGCCACAGCAATTTGGTAACACGTTCATCCAAAGTTCTTATTTTCTCCTGGCTATATTTCTACCACACAACTTGGCGATGTATTCTAACTTGCAAATGCATGTTTGCATTCCGTCATACATGAGTGGGAAGAGTTGCAGGTGTATCAGAGCCACATGTTTTACAATAACAATTTCTATAATGCTATTTATAAAAAGTAAAAGAATAAATGGGAGGTTACATTTCATCTATCCATTTTGCAACGCTATTGCCAGCTTATCAAATAGAAGTGATTTAGACAGCTGCCAAGACAAACCCACCCCTCCAGCACATTACTGTGTTCAATTCTGGTCACCACATTACCTCAGGAAGAGTTCAAAGAAGAGCAATCAGATTAATTTCTGTTCCTAAAGGTATGAGCTATGGAAACAGGTTGAATTGAAGGAACTGAATCTAAAATGAATTGGGGGGGGGGGGGATTTGATTGAAGTCTTTAAGGTCTTAAAAGGAAACCACAGTTAATCTTTTGTTTGCAAATGTTATAATGCCCTTATGTAACACTCTCATGTTAACACAATGAACAATACATTGCCCATCCCATGAGTTGGATTGACTGGCATTTAAAAATGCCATAACACCGCACAGTAAAGCAAATATTAAATCTCCCTGCCGAGTATAAAACTGGTTAGTTTTATGGCTCAGAATGCATGACTTAGTATTTGAAGTTAATTGTAAAATTCTAAATAAGTAGCTTGGATCTAGCTACCTCTCAAAGTGTCGTGTCCCTATACCCTGGTCACTCAGAGGTTCTCCTCTCAAAGTACTGTGTCTCTATACCCTCGTCACTCAGAGGTTCTCCTCTCAAAGTGTCTCTATACCCTCGTGTCTCAAAGTCTATACCCTGGTCACTCAGAGGTTCTCCTCTCAAAGTGCTGTGTCTCTATACCCTGGTCACTCAGAGGTTCTCCTCTCAAAGTGTCGTGTCTCTATACCCTGGTCACTCAGAGGTTCTCCTCTCAAAGTGCTGTGTCTCTATACCCTGGTCACTCAGAGGTTCTCCTCTCAAAGTGTCATGTCTCTATACCCTGGTCACTCAGAGGTTCTCCTTTGCCAGTACACGTGCTGCACAGGGACACAATACTTGTTCTGTCAGTTACTACCTTTACTAAAATGCTTGAAATACCTCACAATGACCTTTGATTAAGGCAGTGAGTGTGCCACACCAATAGGATCTCATTGTTCTCCACATCAGATCACCTCACCTGTATTACTGGCTTAGCATAGTGTATTTTCCCTTGATACGTCTGGACTACCGCAACACAACAAACAAACAGTTCCTTCCCTATATAGCAAACAGGCTATCCCACAGTGTAGCCAACCTTACTTACTTCCCTGTTTTATGACCATATTCAATCAAACTTTCAGTATAGAACAACCCCTAAACACACTACTGCTTTTACAAGAGAGTCCAAGCCCTAAATTAAATACACATTCTGTTTAAACAATCCTTATATAGTCTGATTGAATGCCACCACAAAACAGGGAAATAATGCAGCTGCTGTTGCGTTACAGAACAATCACAGTTTCTGATACTGAACAGTTTCCCACTGGTTGTCCTTGGATTTTCTAATTAGCAATTTTACAGCAATTTAAAATTGAAATGAAAAGTCTGAAATAGTTTTATAACAACTACTACGTCAAATGTACAGAAAGACAGACATCCTCATACATCCACAGAATATAATACTCTCAGTGACTTTTGCTAATCAAGTTTAATCAGAATTGGAAAAACGGTCTTTGAAATATATGTAAAGTATGATAATATGTAACAGCTGTACAGACATGCCTACAACCTTCTCCACTGTACCCCTGTCGCTGGGGACCCTGGATCCAGTAGGTGGGCTTCCATAAATACCTGCCTATTGTATGTCAACAGATTTAAAATCCAGTCAGCTAAAACCTGAGTAAACTTAACTTGGCAGTAATCCTGGTAACCAGGATGAGATCGCATCATCACAAAAATAAAATTAAAGAAATAAACAAATAAACAAACAAACCAGAGACATGTTTTATTGCAAGCCCACTATTTACTAAAGCAGTTATGAATCCCTGGTACAGAACTGCGTAATTTTGCAGTGTCCCATAATTTTCAATTGAACACTAAAATTATTCCTTCAGGTGTCTGTTCACTATATTCTTCCACAGTGCCCTCTAATTCATCAGAAAGAGCACACGCTCCCTCCCCTCATGAAAGCAGTAATCAAGGCATGTTCTGTCACTGAAGAACAGCTCACAGAGCAGTCTTTTAGTTAATAGTATTTTTAATACCGATTGCAGATTTCACTTTGAAACGTACACAATTTAACGCTAGACCCCCCACCCCACCCCCACCCAGAAACATAAAAATTCTGAACCGTTTACTTTACCTTTACAAGAAAGGAGAGCTGCATCTTTGCCTAACCCTCTATTTTCTTTAATGACAAACCTGTGTCATCACAGCTGAAAGCTATAAGGAAAAAATGGTGACGAGTGACCTGAATCTCCCTGTGAAATAAAACCCACGTTGATTTAAATGCACAGTGTGTGTAACACACATTAAATAGGCTAAAACATATATATGGCACATTCACAGTTATCTGTCAAAAACAGGTTTGCATACCGCTGCAGCCTCACAGCAGTGTTAGCAGCGCTAATAACTGTACTCAATAACAGTGGTTTAATGTCAGAGGTACAAACCTTTCAAGCATTACACCCTTTTTTTGTTTTTGGTTGAACATTGGTTGATGCATTTCTAAATCATTTCATTCTAAAGATTAAGAAAATGAAACCAATTAGGCCATATTCACAAGCAGTTTACATCTGTGCACCATATTCACAAACAGTTTACCACTATGCACCATATTCACAAACAGTTTACCACTATGCACCAAATTCACATTCATATTTCTGTCAAACGAAAACAAACTAAACGAACAAGAAACTTTTAACTCTGGTATGACAAATATCAACAATCAGCCCTTGTTTTCCTATAATATAAACACTGTAACCCATTAAATTACCTTATAAATAAATTAGATAAAGACTCTTGTGTAAAGTACTGAAGAACGTGTTGTAATTGGAGCAGAATTTAGAAGCTACATTTGTTTTCTATGCAGATATCTTTTTGAAACAGATCTGTTTTGGGTTTTTTTTTTAAATTATTTCATAGCAATATTTTGCCTCTATTTCAAACAGTATTTCCAGTACTTAAATATTTTGAGTTTGGCATGTTCAGTTTATTGGGTGTAAAAACATACAGCTATTTTTCAAAGCCATTTTAAAATTGGCGGTCTAAAGCAAGCGATTGTAATTGAATTCATATGATACTTTGGTAGAGTCATCAAACAAAAATTGCTTGTCTGTTCTAGAGAGAGAGAGAGAAAGAGAGAGAGAGAGAGAGAGAGAGAGAGAGAGAGCGAGAGAGAGCGCGAGAGAGAGAGAGTGAGAGAGAGAGCGAGAGAGAGCTGCTGATATTGTGATTCTTTCCTGGGTGGAATGTCTCATTTCCACAGTGTAGCACACTATCCAGCTGGCTGTTCCCAGCATACCTTACCTTCATAACAAAGCCTACACCAAATCCAGCGTTTATTACTTCTGAGTTACTGGCAGGGGGCATAATTAAATCAATGGTATATACAGTGAATAATCAATACAGATTATAGAATAGCAAAACATTTTTATAAATACAGAGGAACCACAGCTTCTTGAGATTAGGGACAAAATCATAACCTTAAAATTACCTCAACAATGCTGATGCGACGGTCCAATGTATCAGGTGAACACATAGACAAGATTAATGAAGCACTATTTTAACTAGGTCTGAGGGCCCAGGGATAAGCAGAAACAGCTAGGAAGAAGCATGGGATATCTGGCGCTAAAAATGACAGCATACTTACATATGAATAAGAAGAACTAGACAAAGATCTGGGATCAATCTCCTGCTACTGTAGCAACCAGATGAGCAAGACGGATTGAAGGGCTCTTGTTTATGTCAGTTTGCATACAATGTAGTTGATGTCTATAGGCTACAGTACAACAAAGAAACACAATACATTTTAATACATGTTTAGAAGCCATTGCTTACTATGGACAATGGCAAATCCTATGGAGCAGATGGACTATTTACTGTTTCTGTTGGTACTGCAAGTCTTTCCAAGATACCCACGTGGGATATCAAGAAGGATAAATGAGGTGTGCAATGTTATGTGCTGTGTCAATGACAATAAAGATAATTGCATGCAGCTTTGTATTTGTGTCACACACAGCTAGGTTATCCCAGAGAAACATTTAGCCTGGCTTTCCCAAGAATTCTTACTGGGATAAGATGCCAGGATGTGCACCAGAGTGCAAACATGCTGATAAAATCCAGGTGGACCCATATCACATACCCCTAGCCAACCACTCTCACTTCGACCAGAAATGAGGAATAATCCCGGAACACCCGGGGATAGCTCCAAGGTGTATGCATTTATCTGACAGAGTTATCAATATCATTTAAATCTGAAAGAGGTAAAGTGTTTCATTTCGATACCTCTAGCCATGGGCATCCCGGACAAGGGGTTTTCTTGTTGGTACAGTGCTGTACACATGGGAATACACTGGAAACAATACCCATCTTTCTTTGATTTAAAAGCAATGACTAGATGTTATACTGTAGAAGCAGTATTCTGGGAGTCCCCTTGAACACCTACTGCACTGAGACATTATGAGAATCCGACATTCAACTACACATGTTAAGGCTTCCCCTGGTCACCATACACCTCAGTTTCAAAATACAGGGTTTTTCCAGAAAACTTAAAATGCCCTTGCCTTTATGCTGCTGAAGACAAGAAACAAAACACTGCAGTTTCATTGATCAGCCCCTGACATGAGAAGGTATGGTATTATACAATACAATACAATACAATACAATACTTATGGGCCGTTAGGGAACAGCAGCACCGCAATGTTACTGTAGCAGTCTGGGTCCTTTTTTGCTTGTTCTGTACTTTTTTTTTTTTTTTTTTTTTGATTTTCTTACTGTATAGAAATGCTGAAGTCGATGCTGTTGTAACATACAAAGCTGGAGACTTAATGACACAAGGTGCATACCCTTTGTAAAAAAAACATCACGGTCTTTGGGCTTTGTTTAACTTATTTAGTTTCGATTTAGAACGATTGTTATACAACAAGCAATGTATTATGATGCCAATAAACTGAATTAAACGGTTTTATTATTAGATTAATAGATCATCCAAAAGGCAAGGCAACTAAACAAACAAACAAAAAATAAATCTCTGTTTACTGCATGAATTTATATTTGCATAAAACACCCTCAGATTAGAGATTTAGAGAATCACTTAACCAGTTTTGAAAAGCTTGGTTTGGACATTATTGATCCTACTGCACATGGTGCATGCCGATTTGTTTGTACATGCTGTGGGTATAGGTTATGGTATCTAGCTTTTCATAACCGGGTACATCTAATTATGTATATATAGCGTGGCGAGGCGAGGCGTATATGTGTCAGTTTTTCACATTCTAAAGCATGGCTGGTATGAAAGAATAGCCGTTTTCCAAAACGTTTTTGAATGCCGATAATCGATAGTCAGTACAAATGGTTACATTCACAAACCAAATTGCGTTGACAGAAAGTGTATATCATTTAGCAGCTACAGTAACCAATGGTACTGAACGTGGCCAGTATTAATCGATGTTACATTTATGTGTCTCAGTATAGCGGTATCCTAAGAATGTACCTGTCCGGTTTATTTCACACTTGGTTCCAGTAACTCACCTTGGCTGCCTGGCTGCACGGTGAAGTCAGTGGCAGGTGGTGTTCCCGTTCTGTTGAAAGGCATCGCAGCGGTGGCGGACCCGGTTGTCATTAGGGTTGCAGCCGCAACTGTTCCAGCAGTGCTGAGTATTGTTGTAGATAGTTCTTTGCTGGTGCTGGAAGTTGTTTCCACCATGTTCGTCGTTGTTGTGGCTTGTGTTGCAGTAGCTTCGGTTTTTGTTTCCATCGTTCTTGGTGGTGGCAGGGGTGTCTGCGTGGCTCCGGTTGCTGTCGTTTTTGTTGGTGTTGCCATGTCTATCCTTGTTGGTTGAGCTGTGGTAGTTGCAGAAGTAGAAACCGGCGTGGGGGCTACCGTTTTGAGAAGGGTTAGTCCACCCTCTGGTAGACTGTTGTCAATTGTTGCAGTGATATTTAACATATCCATGAGGCTCGTAACAGCAACATTGTGATCCGTGCCAGCAGGAGCGCTTGCGTTACCAAAAGGCACTGCTTCAAATAGACCTGGACATAAGACCAGCAGTACTTCCAAAGCCGGGAAAATTAACATAATTGTAGGTATGTTCTTCATGCTCCAGTTTTAACTTTCCATAAACCATGCAGTGTTGATTTGACAATTACAAATTAGATTCCCGTTATCTTCTTAGCAGATAGGCTCGTAGTATATTCCAGTTGGTTCTTGTTTGATCGGCGTCGCGCGTCCTCTCTCTCAACTCATTCCAAATGACAGCCAGCCGTTCTTTCTCTACTACCTCCCCCCTCAGCCCAAGTCCCTTCGGGGAAATTTCCACCCCCTGATTGACCTTATTTTCAGCCAATAGGAAGAGGAATGGGCGGGCCTAAATTCCAATTTTTTGTGCCTTCTAGCAACTGAGAGTGAACTAAGGGAGTGGCTATTCAGATATACAATTCGAGCATTGACAGCTTTACCATTTTTTTGTCATTCGCTCACGCTATCGTTCCACCTCCCCCATGCACACGAGCACAAAGGTTTAACACTGTAACTGCCGGAGATGTGTTTGCACCTGCTAACACTTTCACTATCCAAATCCCCCAGACAGGAAGTTATTTGATAAAACACCTACACGAATTCATTAAGTGTGCAAGTGGCTCTCCTGTTGATGAAGTGGTAGTAAGTCCATTTAATTGATATGCATTTTCTTAATTGCACTGAGCACAGCTCCTGCAAATCAACAATAGTCAATGTTATGATGAGTCATCATATGCAGCTTTAACGTGAAAAACTGCAATATACCTTTGTATTTTCAAACATCAAATTAAAATCATTATATTTTCCTAATAGGGTATTTTTATTTATTTGTAATAATACATAAAGTAAATTAATCGATTTAACAAAAGTAGGTAGGCTGTTCCTTTAACACAGAAACCTTGTGTAACAGTGGCCAGTTGTGTTACAAAAAAAAAAAAAGAAAAAAAAGAAAAATACAGTGCAGCTTACGCGCTCTCTCTAGTGGTAAAAGAAAAAAACAGATTTTTATGTTCGAACTAAATTGAATTTTGGCTCATGTTTTTCAATATGTTATTACTGTATAACACATTTGCCAGTTAATATTATTGACTACAAAGGCCAACAAAAATAAAATTGCAAAAACTGGGAGAATTACAGCATACTTCATATCTTACAACCAACAGGGTGGCAAGCCAAATTGTCATTTAGATATATCTCAAATTCATTTATAGATATCTCTAAATATTTGAAAATATCTCTCAATCATTTCCAGATATCTCTAAATATTTGAAGATATCTTAAAATATTTAAAGATATCTCTAAATCATTTTAAGATATCTAAAATACATTTAGAGATATCTCAAAATGATTTACAGATATCTTTACATGCAACTTTAAATGAGATATCTAAAATGCATTTTTAAATATCACTAAATCGTTTTAAGATATCTCTAAAAAAAAAAATTGAGATATCTTTAAATACTTTTCAGATATCTCTAAATTATTTAGATATTTTCAAAGATATCTTCGAATGAACAGGAAGCCATTTCAAGATATCTCGAAATGACTTCCTGTGAAAATGCTTTATGTTTTCAATGGACTTCCTGTCGATTGAAAGATATCTTCAAATGAACAGGAAGTTATTTAGAGATATCGTTAAATGATTTTCTTTAAAACCCTCATTTTAAGAAATCTCTAAATGACGGTTTGGTGTGCCATGCGAGCGCAATCCATATGGCTTCCATAGTATTTAAAGATATCTGTAAATCAATTAGAGATATATTTATTTCATTTTTAGAGATCTCAAATTGATTTACAGATATCTTTAAATTAATTGTAGATATCTTAAAACTGCACAATTAAAGATATCTGGAATTCAATATACCTTTTGATATATCTCTAAATGATCATTTGTCTTGCCATAGAACAGGGGGAAAAAAACTGTGTTCTAATAATTAGAGAAAAAAAATATATCGATTTTTCTTTTTTTTAGTACACATGCATTTGATGCATGTACCTTAACCATTGTTGCTTTATATAAAATATCAATCCGTAAAGTTGATGTCTAAAAAGTTTAGGACAGACATTGGGAACTGATACTAGTAAGTAATAAAGACAGATCCAGTTACATAAAATGTGTGTTGGATTGGATTGTGCTAAATGGATTTAAACATTACTACTGGAATTAAAAACAGATTGTATCTGTCTGATGAAACATTCATGAAATAGCTTTGTTAAGAATGGGCCCCCATTACTACACTGCACAAAATAAGGAGGTGTATTTTTTCAGTGCTTTCTACATTTTTTAAATAGAAAGGTTAAGCCATGTGTAACAACAAGGTCATTAATTATGGCAATGCATTATGTAATCATTTTGCACTTGTTCTTTTAAAATAAATATAGTAGCACTATTTTGCATCTGCTGACCTGTGGTCCAATCTGTGCTGTTTATAATTGAGTGAGTGCAGTGAAGTGCGTAACATATTAGTTTATACTTACATAAACTAGGCTTACCAACAAATGTTTCACAAAAAGTCCATATCCATCCATAGCTTAGACTCTCTGTATCTCACCTGGAGGTATTCATCTTCATACAATGACTGCAGAGAAGTAACAGAATGCTGCCTTATTTATGTGTCAGAACACATAAGAATACACCGTTTTGTTTTCCAAAACCTTCCAGCATCCAGGAGCATTACCAGCCCTGGAACCCTGGCTATTGTTTGCCTACTTCATCAATTCAATTGCCAGCCATTTCTGTCGGCCTTATGTCTGCCACTGACGGGTGACGCAGCCAGGTGCATTACCAGCCCAAAAACAAAGAGAGACATATACTATTGTGTGATAATAATATAGTCCGACCCATATGCTATTTTATATATTCTATGTTTCTTAACGCATACAAAAGTGGATAAAACATAATACTTTTCTATATTTATTGTTTGTAAGTTTTGCATTTGTTGAAAATCATACAGTATTGAATTTCTATTGTTTTTAGTCATAAACTGCTGGAATAATCTATATTTTCAAAGTATAAAAAAGTGAAACCCCTTCTATCCACACCCAGTGTTTTGGCAGGTAACTAAGGGCAGGCTTGCAGTGCTTGGACAACACAGCTATATGGCAAGCCAAATTATAATTTGATTGGTTTCCACAATTTTGTAATTGTGCGATCACATTGAAGTGCATTGAAACTATTATATTGCTTAAGTATTGTCTTTAGCACAGTTTAGCAGCTGTTAACCAGTTCCCTTGCATGTGAGGGTAGAGCCTACTTAAGCTGAGTGAATCTACTAGTTGTTAGTCTACAGGTAACCAGACTCGGAGGCAGATAGGTAAGTGATCCTGCTTCAAATAATTAACATTAGCTGTAAGTAACATTATAAAGGTGGTGTTGTTTTAATTAGGTGATCTGCTCTTTGTGATTAGTACCAGGTGAGTGTGATTAAAATGAATAGAAGTTGATTTACAATTTGATTGGTTTCTACAGGGTCAGTCTACAGGTAACCAGAGTCAGAGGCAGATAGCTTTTATCCATCTAATTAGTATGATAGACAGCTAGCCTATCTGTGCGCCGGCATGAAACGCCAACCAACCGAAGAGCCTCTCAACCATAGAGCCGAGAGTCTATCTGTGGGAGCCCAGCAAGGAGAGACCTGCGAGGAGAGGCTGTTGGAGAAAATCTGAAAATCTGCTGTTGAACTGCCCCGCTATCAAATTGTACTGTGTTTTGTATTTGCTCTCATTAGGACAGAAATCATTGTGTTTTGTATCTTGCTCTTAATTGTATTGTAATTCTTGATATGTATTTTTTTTTTTTTAATTAACATTCTGGACACTCTCATCTCCCATTGGGGACTGCCCCAGGCCATCACCATAGTTCATCTGTGACAAGGGGTTCAAGTACATCCGTACAGCCCTCTACCACTCTCAGGCCAAGGGGGGGGGGGGGGGTCGAGCGGTTTAACTAGAGCCTTAAGAACAGCATTCGGGCGACCTGGCTCAAGGCTACGCATTTCAGACAGCTCTACTTTCACACAGACAGTCGATTGGAAACAAAGGAGAGCTTATATACAGCTGACAATCCCAGTAACGATCAATTTACACCCAGTTAACTCAATCAGCACAGGTGTTGTCAGTTTCAATTGCCCAGCCCAGTGCATGCTGGGAAATACAGTCTTGCTCCTCTGGCTTCAGGCTCACAATTACATTTATCTCTGTACCCAGTCAGAAAGAAAAAAAAAAATACTGGGCTGGGTTTTTGGGCTGACATACCTCCCATCTATTCTTCTACCAGCCACTCTAATACACAGTGCTGTGGTCCTTTTTGTATGCTAATAAATCTCCCTAATATTTTACTTATGTTTTGCTTGATAGATTTAAGAACAGGGGTCAAAAGCAAAGCACTGGCAGGGCAAGGTGAATCAGGAGGAGGGGACTGTCAGGTGGCAGCTTCGAGAGCAGGCAATGGAGTCTGATACAACTTAATGACACGCCAGCAACACACAAGGCAGGTGGATGTCTGTAACAGGGTGAGCAGCCCTGTACATTTAGTTGTTTATTTTTAGAACAGGGTTTCCCCCTCCGCCCCTGTATTGTGTTTTGTGTTTTGTGTTTGTATATTTATTGTTTTATATTTATATATATGACGGTGTGGCCTTGTGTTTTGTTTTGTTATTGTTTTTGTATTGTTTTGCAGCGTGGATGGGAAGCCCCATCCACATAAAAAACTCGTGCAGAAGGTGGCCATCTCCCAAATTAATTATGTGATTAATTTGTTGCTAATCGGGAGATGGTCACCTAGATAAATACCTGCAGCTCTCTGCACTCCGGGTGGGGGTTCAGAAGTGGAGAATGGGAAAGCGTGATTGGAGCAATTATATTTAAAAACAAAACTAAAACTTAAAGGATCCGTGAAGGCTACTGCCCAGCCGGACCTTAACTGTTATTATTTGTGTTTGTGATTATTTGTGTTTAATTATTTATTTTCTGCGCTCTGTGAGCAAGTGTTTATTTTTGTTTAAATATTTTATTTAATTTTGTTATTTAATAAACGGCGCACGCCGCGCCTGTAAACTGCAGCTACCTTTGTTGTTCTTCGTCCTTCTTCTGATCTGATGTCACCGCTCAGCCATTTCCTGCCACAGTGTCCCATTATTTAAGGTGTCTGGTGGTAGTCACATCCAGCTGTACAGCTAGCATGTAGCTGAAGCACTTCACCAATCCATCACTCTGAGGCTAGAGGTGCGTGGTCCTAGTTTTTTGGATCCCCAGGTGCTGGCACATCTCCGCAAAGACCCAGGACTCAAAGTTGCGCCTCTGGTCTGAATGGATCCCAAACCGGCTTGGAACCCCTCCGGCAGAGTGTACGCCTCCAGCCAGTTGGTGAAGTAATCAAAAGCCACAACCGTTTTCCCTTCTCTGAGAGTGAGAAGGGGCCCAAGACATCCACGGCGACCCTCTCCATCGCAGCATCTACCTGTTCTGCATGGGCCAAGGTGAGCTCTAGGCAGGTTGGGGCAGTGAGCTGGACCTGCCACAGACAAAGGCCTCCTGGGTGGCTGGCGGAAATTTGGGGTAGACTCTCCGGGCCAGGTACCTGATGTCAGTATGTCTCTCGCAGGCAGTGCATCCACAAAGGAGCAGATGGGCAATGGATGCTACACAGTTTTGTTGCGATGATGGACCTCCTGCGCCAGACGCTCACCGCAGCAGTGCAAGGGACGGCTAGACCAGCAGCTCCAGACCCCCAGTTACAACACCCCACAAAAATGATGGCCGAAGATCGACCCGACGCCTATTTAGAGGTGTTTGAGGCCATGGCGACCTCGGCCGGGTGGGATCCAGCACAGTGGGCTAGCTACCTGCTGCCTCAGCTCATGGGAGAGGCGCAAGCAGCGGCGAGAACACTGTCCCCGGATCGGATTATGGATTACCCCACGCTGAAAACCGTCATCCTTAATTGCGTGAGGGCCACACCGGAGGGGTATCGGAAGAAATTCCGGGAGGAGCAGTTTGCGGCAGGGGAGCACCCACGAGCCATTGCCCACCGTCTGAAGGATTACGCGCTGGGTTGGTTGAACCCGGATCTGAACACCAAAGCCAGGGTGGTGGAGATGATCGTGGTGGAGCGCTTCCTGGAGTGTCTAGCCCCAGGACCTCAGCTGTGGTTCCAGCGACAGGCACCGGATACGCTGGACCGGGCGGTCGAACTCACCGAGGAGTACCAGGTAATGGAGCTAACGCCTGCGAAACTGGCCGGGAGGAGTGCGGCTACTGGATCGTCCCCTCAACTGGCCCCGGAGAGGGCGAAGGTAGTCCAGGATTTGGTCGGGGGGTGTCGGCGGGAGCTCCCGGCCCGGGAACTGGGGCAGGATGGGGATACCCACGGGCTGCTGCAGTGTCGGACCAGGGTCTCGCGCGGACGCATTATCGGTGAGCCTCTTTTATGGCTCCAGTGTTTCCCCCTTTTGCCAAAACTTCAGGGAGAGAAACCAGCCCACCGAGGTGTTGGACGTGCAGGGAGGTGGGCCACCTCGCCAGGGACTGCCCCGTGATGGAGTGTGACCTCAGCCGACCAGGTAGGCGCATTCAATTACCTCAGTCACTTCAGCACCTGGGTTTTGTTATTCCTGTGACAGTGGATGGTACAAAAACCCAGGCTCTCCTGGACTCAGGGTGTGGTCAGTCTCTAGTACAGGAGAGCCTAATCTCACCGGGGCATAAATGCATATTGGGACGGGTGCATATTAAATGTATTCATGGGGATGTCCGCTCTTATCCCAAGATCAATGTGTGTATGACTACTGGCCAGCAGGTGACGCAGGTGCAGGTAGGATTATGTCCTCGATTGCCGGTACCAGTAGTTCTGGGACGGGACTGTGAGCAGTTTAAAGATTGGTTGGTTGCCCTGACAGCCCCGTCCTCTTTATTGGCTAAGAAAGAGGAAGTAATTGGAGAGATCTTTCCCTTTCGCGATCCAGAATGGTTTTGCCATAAATTTAGACCCCGTAAAACTAAACGGGAGCGCCGCATGGCTAAGAATGAGGGCTGGCAATGGAGGGAGTCGGAGAAGTTTCAGGTGGGGGCGGTTGGTGGAGAGTCTGGGGGGGAGGTCGCGGAGCCAGCGCAGGGGTCTGGCTCAGCTGCCTCTGCTTGGGACCGACCTGACCCCGAGTTGGAAGCCATGGGAGCTGATTTTTTAGCTCGCTCCCATGACTTCAGACTCGAGCAAGGGCCTGACGACATGCTGGGCAGGCTCTTTGACCAAGCAGCGGTGGTTAATGGTCGGGTGGTTGAGCGCAGACGCACTGCCACGTACCCCCACTTTGAAATTGATCGAGACCTACTGTACCATATTGATAAATTACCCCAGACCGGTGAAGTGCGTCATCAGTTGCTCATTCCTCAGCCCTTTAAGGAGGATTTGTTGCAGCTGGCTCAACTCTTTTCCCTTGTCTGGTCATTTGGGAAGGGATAAAACTAAAGCAAGGTTTGTGTCACGGTTCTTCTGGCTGGGGCTGGATGGCAATGTTAAGCGGTTTTGTGAGCGTTGTGGGGAATGTCAAAAGGCCAGCCCTAAAGCCGTTCCACGAGCCCCACTGGTGCCTTTGCCCCTAGTGGAAGCTCCGTTTGAGCGTACTGGGATGGACATAGTTGGGCCACTAGAAAGAAGCGTGGCAGGATACACCCACCTACTTGTCATTCTGGATTACGCTACGCGTTATCCAGAGGCAATTCCCCTCCGATCTATGTCCGCTAGATCTGTTGCCAACGAGCTTGTGAAGGTTTTCTCCCGGGTGGGGATTCCCAAGGAGATACTAACCGATCAAGGCACCAATTTTATGTCCTGGCTAATCCGCGGAACATGTAAGCTTTTGGGAATTAAGACCATTAGGACCTCGATGTTTCATCCTCAGACCGACGGTTTGGTGGAACGCTTTAATAAGACCCTTAAGAACATGTTGCGCAGGTTTATTCGTAGTGATGTGCGTTACTGGGACCAGCTGATTCCTCCCCTTCTCTTTGCGATCAGAGAGGTACCCCAGGCTTCTACAGGGTTTTCACCATTCGAGCTGCTGTATGGGCGGTGACCCCGGGGCGTGCTCGATCTGGTCAGAGAGATGTGGGAGGAGCAGCAGGACAATTCGACCAATACAGTCCGGTATGTGTTGGACCTGCACAAGCGTCTTGAGTCTGTTGGGAAATGGGCGCATGACAATTTGCAGCAGGGACAGCACAGACAGGAGACACAATATAACCGAGGAGCCCGGTTGCACACATTTCAGCCGGGGGATAAGGTACTTCTCTTATTACCCAGTTCTGAGTCAAAACTCTTGGCTGAGTGGCAAGGACCCTTTGAGGTTACACGCCAGGTTGGGAAGGTGGACTATGAGATCTGTCAGCCGGAGCGACGGACAGAGAAACACATTTATCATATCAACCTCTTAAAGCCTTGGTTGCAACCAGAGACGTTGTTAGTGGCGCATGCAGATGACGTCACGGACCTGGGACCTGATCGTTCTGTGTTGGCAAGAAAAGAATCGGTACAGATTGCTGAGAATCTGACACCAACGCAGAAATGTCAGGCTCACGGTCTGGTGGCGGAGTTTCCTGACGTGTTCTCTTCCGTCCCAGGGCAGACTCGAGTAGCCCATCATCACATTGATATTGAGCCGGGGGCGCTAGTTCGCCAGAGGCCGTACCGTATACCTGAATGTAAAAGACAGGTAATAAAAGCGGAAATTGACGACATGCTGAGACTGGGGGTAATAGAAGAGTCCCAAAGTGACTGGAACAGTCCAATCGTTTTAGTCGATAAGCCAGACGGGTCAACTCGATTTTGCATTGATTTTAGACGAATCAATGAGAAATCAAAATTTGACATTTATCCGATACCCCGGGTAGATGAGTTGCTGGAGCGTCTAGGCACAGCTCATTTTATGACGAAACTGGATTTAACGAAGGGGTACTGGCAGATACCCCTGACTCCGGCATCTAGAGAGAGGACGTCGTTTTCGACTCCCTTCGGGTTGTACCAATTTAGGGCCATGCCCTTTGGGTTGCACGGAGCACCCACCACTTTCCAGGGGATGATGGATCGTATCTTGCTGCCCCATCAGCAGTACGCAGCTGCTTACATAGATGACGTGGTTATCCACAGCGAGGATTGGCCGAGTCATCTGTGTAAGGTAGCGGCGGTGCTGCAATCCTTGCGGGAGGCGGGGCTCACTGCTAACCCAAAGAAGTGTGCCATTGGGAAGAGTGAGTCGGAGTATTTGGGGTATCGAGTAGGGGGTGGCCAGATCAGACCGCTGGTTGCTAAGGTGAAAGCCTTGGCTGACTGGCTGATTCCTACAACCAAAACCCAGGTGCGCTCTTTCCGAAGTGGGTGTGTAGACTTTCCCCCTCTCTGAATGGCTGAGAGGCGAGTCTTGGGAGATTGCTAGCCCTATAAAAAATGCTCTGCTGTTTCCTCAGGTCTACCCTTTTAAACGCCCCGAGAGTTTGGAAGCTCTGGTCCACGACCGAGAACCAGTCGGTGAGAACGGAACGGAGGTTCAGAGCGAGACAGTGAGGGCAGGGAACCCTTGGGCAGACCCCTTAAGAGTATAGCTGAGCAGGCTAGTTAGCCTGCAGCGTAGGATGGTGATCGGGGTCGCACTGGCACCTTTTCTTTATAGTTTTGTTAGTGTTTTATTTTCCCTGTTTCTTTGTGCATTCTGTTTTGAATTATTGTTTCGAAGCACCTGCAAGGGCGCCGGTATTTTGTACCCTTGCTTGGTATGCCCGTGGTTCTGTTTACCATCATTGGTAAATCAGACCACGGACCCACAGTTCCATCTGCGGGCTAAAAAGAAATAAGGCACCCTGCAAAATAAAACTGGGCACCTGTGTGGTGTTTTCAAGTCCACCTGTCTGTCTCCTGGTCAGTGAATTACCCACAACCCTTCCACAACGTCATAACTGCTCATCTCGTCTGGTCCAGCAGAACCTGCAGGGCGTCCCCCTCCAATGCAGCTCACATTAGTGAGCGCCGCCATTTTTAACTTGGCTTGGTTGGAAAGTCTCCCATGGGTATTTTCCATCATAGCGGTCTGCCTTCACCACATTCTTCCCCACCCCTGGCATCCTTCTGTGATCAGCTAACAACCATATTTTCCCCAAAAAAGGAATAAACAGCTAAGGCTTGATGACGATATCTTTCGACTCGCATTCCAGTTGACAGTTGCAAAATCTGCACATTATTATTTTCTCACCGTTGTTATGCACGGTTTAGGCATTTCAGAAACAAATGGCTCTTCTCTTCCATCACAATTTCCATTCCCAAACGACTCGCTCCAAATTATGCATCTGGTCAGAGCTTGCGTTTCCCTTCAGACCTTGTCTATGGTAACGGCTGAGTCTTGACAACTACAATTGCAAGTATTTATTTAAAGTATTTTTTTTTGGATAAACATCAATATGTTTAAAATGTGTGCATTTTGATGAGAAAATATACTTTAAAAGTTGTGACACTATACATTTATAAAAAAATCACCCATAAATGTTAATACTGTACAAAAAACAATTTTGCTAATTTGAAAAATCTTCACGAGTAATAGAAAGGAATATATTACATTAATCAAACATTTGTTTGTATTATTATTTTTTATTTAAGAAGCATTCTTAAAATTAAAATTTTTTTTAAAACCCCCACCCCCACCCCCACACCACCTGGACCCTATATATATATATATATATATATATATATATATATATATATATATATATATATATATATATATATATACATACACACATACACACACATTTTAATAAAAAGCAGCTACAAGAAAATGTCTGTCCTCGGGCCATTAAATTTGACTGTTATGCTTCTTATAGTGTGATTTAATGGGTGGAGGATTGCTGAGCAAACACAGTAAATAAAACAGCGGCTCCTTTAAGAACAACCAATACGTGGCATACGGGAGAGAGCGATTGAGAGCTGTAGCTCGTCGCACGGCATTGTGGGACAGAGGCGGCCCTTCCTGCTGAGACTCAATTGAAAGAGTTATACAGTGTGAGCAAAACGGAGGTAGGCTACCTGAGAGAGACAGAGCAGCCCGGGCACGGTTATCATACCAGATTCATACAGAGTGAGCGACCGACCGACCCAGCGAGATATGGGGCAGAACGATATCATGAGTACGGCCGAGGACATGACAGACCAGGTAAGCAAGCATGCATGTAGGGTCTGTGGCTGTTATACACTGGGCTGTGGTCGCTAGCTAATGCTGGGCCCCAGTTGGCCAGCTGCGCTAGCCCAATGCCCAGTTGGCAGGGAGGGAGAGAGACTGGAAACACTGGAAACACTGGCTTAAATATAGACTCCGTGCACATTACCAGCTACCCCTACCTCGCCTGCATACCAGTCTAGCCTATACCTGCATGATGCCCAAGGGCTGCCACTTGAGACAATTGGAAATTCTCTATAAATGAATTGCATGTAGTTGGAAATCCTCTGTAAAGTATTGCTTGTGGAGTGAGTGGAATGGTGACGAGTGTAGAAGAGAAACGAATGTGAACATAGTGTGGATTAACGAGTTCATGGAGAGTCGTGCATCCTGGTCATTTATGTATCAAAATAAATATATAATTTAAAAAGCTGATCGCTTTCAGGCAGTTCGGTTAATTTAAAGTGCTCTGTCTTGCGCTATGTCGACATTTCCTGTTCAGTTTACGGTAAGAACAAATGCAGTCTACTTGTTGAATGGACTGCCTGTCATTTTATGCGACGTGTGAGTCGAGATGATTGCTGTCATATTAATTACTCGAGAAACACTGTGTTTAAAAAACAGTGAACATAACGCTTTGTAAAATTACAGGTAACGTGCCTTTACCTGTTGAATGCAAACCGTTCTAATTTAGTGACGGGTACCCAGTATCATTAAATTGACATGATGTTCTCTTTTAGGCAGTTTCATACCAGATCGTGTCTGTAAGCATTGAGAGTGGGGCATTGTTTGCTTGTTTATTGACGTTAGTGTGATTGCGCCATCCCATCAACCTTTATTAACGGTTTCGGTATAGGGTGAATTGTACAATAAGCAGAACGTTATAAACCCGTTAAGCCGAATACTGTAACAGGTCGGTCATTGTAGATGTTTGTAAAATGTGTGCAAATCCTTTACTTTGATTTGCATATGGTAGTTGTGTGAATGATAATTTAAGAAACCTGAACTGTAAGCACTAATTGAACTACCTGCTTTAAGTAATTTAGGCTGGTCAAGATTAGTGCTAATGTGGTCTCTGTAAAACCAGCCAAAAGTTTCTTAACTGGTGCCTCTTTCAAACCTCAGGACTGCTGAGCACCTGTGTGTGCAATCTGCATTGGGTCAGTTTCAATGCCATCATCTGCAGTGCCACATTGATCAAACATCTGTTATTAAACTACTCTTCACATAACCAACAGATAATCAAATTGTAATAGTCCCAATCCTATAGTATCAATGTGTAGTAGTAGGACCAACTCCCTGTGTCAGGATCCATGATGGCCTTACTAGCAAAGATTCAAAGTGTAGTAAATGTAATATAAATGGTTATATAATTTGGAAAATCTAAAATGCAGAATAAACATTGTAACCTAGTTTTAAATCTCTATCTCCATGCCCTATTTATCAATATTTTTGCAGACCATCTGTCAATAGACCACAGATCTGACCTGTTTTATACTTCTGTTCGCGACATAGGTCTCACGTGCAGTTTGGAAAGAAACACATGCTATGGTGAACATCTGTAACATCTTAAAAGTTGATATCTTAGGTCTGAAATAAAGTTCCCAGTTTGCATGCCTTGCTTTCAGGAAATCTGTTACACTCGCACTTCGTAGGGCATTTCACTTCAGCAGCCTCTTCTGTTGCTGGCTGTAGACAGAGGAAGCAGTTGGTTTGATAATGCTGTACAGCACACACTTCTCATTTAGTATACACCCACCCACATCTATTTCTTAGTTATTTTGGTACCCATCAGCACAATTTTGTCCCTGGTGCTTTTTTGCTAGTAAGAATGAATCTGAAAACCCAGCACTTCAATGTAATGTGGCAAGGCTAATGACAAACCATATCACAGTATACAGTGCAGTATGGTTTTTCACATGGATTACACCTTACCTTGCGCAATCTGTCATTGGGCATGTTGTCTATTCATTGATGCAATGAAACTGGTGTGGCTGAAGCACATTCACATCAAACAAGAGTTTTGTATTGTATACATGTATCTTTGTATTGTATCTATTCCATTCTAAACAATTCACTTGGATCTAATTTATAATCTTTTATTATAAAAGAAAATGGTACAAATCTGTTTTGATACAATTAACAAACCCTTTGTCATACAATGCAGTTTGTATGTGGTTTTGTTATTGGTCTGACAACTGAACATATTCTAAATGGCTAAACATAGGGCTACATGTTTCCTTTTTTTCAACCTGTAAAAGGCAATATGAGCAATGACATACATTTTCAGAAGTCCTGTAACTTTTTTATAATTTGGTGGTATAAACACTATGGCATAAAAGTCAGAATTGAAATGAGTATTTGAAGATCATGGGTACAGTGTGGTATAAGTAAGCAGTGAGGGATGACAGGGTGTGTGATGTGCTCCAATATCGCCACTCCCTGGGTGCCTTGCAAAGTCAAGTGGCTTCAGCCGCCTAGGGCGGGGTGATATTAGTGTGTAGTGCCTTTCTGCGCTTATAAAATGAAAAAAAGACTAAATTGAAAAAAAAAAAGAAAGATGTTTCATGTTATTTTTGTTAAATGCCCTTCTGCCTAAAGCTGAGGTAAGAAAAAAGATTTACAGTGGGGCCAGTGTTAAGAAACAATCTAAAACAATGCGGGGCACAGCAGAAGGATGATGCCATCGTACCTGGACACATATATGTGGAAAGAAAGGGGCTCCAGGAATCGTCGAAATGAATGTGTAAATACTCTACATCAGACCACACAGCTGTGCAGGGGATGGGACCTGTGGCAGCAGGCAAGGCAGGAGATGCAACCGTCCAGAGAAGAATGCACAGAGACGGGGCAGCTGCAACAAAGCATCCATTTAACCACCAAAGTCTCTTTTAAGAGCAGGCTTCAACATTAACCATGGCCGGTAGAGCGCGCAGTTTGGCCGGTAGTTCTGAAGCACCACAGGCCCAACTGGGCCGGTAACTTTTTTTAACTGTATAATGTATATAGTATAGTCCACATGGCTTCTGTTTTATGAACACAGGAAAATAGGTCAGTGTGCCAAAAAGCTGGAAAGAAAATTACAAACACATTTTTAAAAACATACCCCACCCCCAACCCCCCATAACGGTGTAATTGAACTCGTCCGAACTTTCCCGCAGCACGTCGTGTTTGTTGCACAGTCAGCATCTGAGACTGCGTACCGAAGTGCAGTTGGTAATACCCTTACATCGACTTTTTTTTTTTTTACAACTATGCAACCAACTCCATCAGTAAGCCACAAGTAATGAGAAAGAAACAAATTATGAACACAAAAATATGGAGTGGTGGGGTGGAAGAAAGACTTGATCTGGCTTCATGATGACAGTGAAACAAACGTCAGTTATCCAGACGTGCAGATAACAGCAGCTTTTTTGTTGGGAGTTCAGCATTTAGTTGCCCTCATATCCAGTCTCTCAGTAATAGTTTGCAGGATTGCAGGTATTTGCCTGCTGCTGTGACTGCAGCGAGGAAAAAAACCGCACCGATGGATACCCAGGTACGCCACGTGGAAGCTGGACAACGGGATCGAACTGTCTAACATTTTGATTTAGGATACACTGTTCAGGTCAGAAAAAACATTCACAATCTTTACAGGACTTGTTCATATCAGCAGTATGATTGGTTATGACTTGGGAGAGGCTACAACTACAAGTGACAACGATTACTTTGTATTATGATTATCGTTTGAATAGTGTACTGTTATGATTAGTATAAATCCAGGGTGATACAGTGGGCGTGTTTTATTCACCGGTGATCCGAGAGTGGGGAAGACGAACACAGGCTGTCCTCGAAAGCGTGTGCCGTCCGCTTCTTTTCACATTGCAGGACCACCATGCAGCCACCTCAGAGCTACAGCGTCAGAGGACAACGCAGCTCTGGGCAGCTTACAGGCAAGCCCGCAGGTGCCTGGCCAGACTACAAGGGTGTGTGGTGAGCTAAGGACATCCTGGCTGACATAACGTTTGAACAGTTGTAGTACTAGTTGCCATTATTGGGGCAGTTCAAATTGCATCCGGGCCAGTAAAAACACTACCTCAGTGGCCCAAGGGGCCAGTAATATAAAAATCTAAATGTAGAGCCCTGAAGAAAGATCCAGATATTTTTTTAAAAAGCTGAAAGTTTGATATATTTTTAAACTATTTATTTTCACAATGGAAATGCTGCAGTTCAGAGAGAACCCTAACCCTTGTCTCTTCTTGTCTGGCGGTAGGAGTAGAGACATGGCAATGCAGTCTTGTTAGAAACAAAGTTTGCTTTGGGCTTCAGAAATCTGAAATCACGTACTGGCCTGAAGGTCCTCCACGACTTTCTGGCTGCTAAAAGTTGAATCGAGGGGTACATTCCATCCCAGTCTGACATTGCAGTGTTCAGTGCCCTTTCCAGCCTTCCGTGTACAGAGCTCTTCCATGCCCTCTGCTGGTACAACCATGTTAAGTCAAGTCAAGAAAAGGCAAGTCTCCCAGGAGTGAAGAAACCTCTGGGCAGGTTTGGTCCCACTGTCGTAGCAGACTGCACTGCAGAGTCTAAGGATGACGCTGATGACGACATTGATCTCTTTGGATCTGATGATTAAGAGGAGTCCGCCTGCCAAAACTTAAAGGAGTAGCGTGTAGCACAGTATGAAGCAAAGAAATCCAAAAAAACTGTTTTTATTGCAAAATCCTGCATCCTGCTTGACATGAAGCGATGGGACAATGAAACTGACATGGTAAACTGGAAGCATGTGTCTTGACCATACAGATGGATGGCCTGCTTTTGAGGATCCTCCAAACTGGTTCCAGTTGGCTATGGCATCAAGAAGCTGCAGGTCCTGTGTGTGGTTGAAGATTACAAAGGGCGTGTAGACCTGCTGGAAGAACTGATCACTGCTTAGCAAAACTTTGTACAGTCCATGGATGTTGCTACATGCGCAACACCGATAAGAACAGGTTTATTTTCAAAGTAACCCTTGTTTGCAACATTTTATTCCATTTAATAATTTGTGTTTTTCGTTTTTAGTTAAACTGCTAGACACTCTTCTGTGGGTTTTTTTTTTGTTTTTTTTCAAAATTTTCTAAAATTTTAAAAAGTAATAATTAAGAGTGGTAAAATCAAGTTATATATCCCACATCACATCTGTGTTAACCTACCGGTATTTTATTTTCGCTTATGAAGTACCCAAACAAGTTCAAGAACTTACCTTTGCTTTACTGAACATTTCTTTCCAAAACCATACTTGGACAATACTTCCAGTTGCATTGGCTTTTACAAATGTGTTGTGTTAATTCAAATTTAAAAGTATTAAACAGTGCTGCTTGCATCGATAAAAAAGCAACAACAAAAAAAACTCCAAACAATAAACTACACAGTGCACTGTCTAACAGCCAGTAAACAAAACATTTTTAGTGTTGCATATGGTGCAGTACATTGCATTCAATTTCCAGTTGTACAAGTAGATTAATTTTGTTTTGCTAATCAGAACCATAATTATACACATACTTTACAAGTGTACCACTGTGTTGCACTGACATGTAGAACAAACTAGTTTGTAATAGTCATTCAAAATACTCCATTCAAACAAAATTTTCTACATTGGGCCATAAATGGTTTCCTACTTCTATCTACTTGTTTTTCTTTGGTCATTTTAAGTTTGTCTTTGTTTCATCTCCAGTCACATACTGTTTTTTCAGCATTGCGATTTAACATGTATTTCAGCAAGTTCAACAACGCGCAATTTCAAAACTGTAAAATTCAGGATTACTTTCAAAATTCTCCTGCTTGCCTACAAGGCCCTTCATCACACCGGTCCAGAGTATCTCTCCAACCTGCTGACCCACTATGTCCCTGGCCGCTAGCTGATGTCCTCTGACTCTGGCCTGCTTGTTACACCCAAGCAAAAGTGCGCCACACTCGGCACTCATTTAGCTTCATGGCCCCAACTCTCTGGAAGTCTCTCCCAGCTTTAGTGCGTGCAGCTCCGACAGTCACTCGCTTCAAATCAACTCTAAGACCCACTTGTTCTCTCTTGCTTTCAATGCTTTTCAAGCCTGATATCTGTTATTAGCTGTTGTCTAAATTGCTTTTTCAGGTTTTTCACTCCATTTAATTTGTATGATTCTGCGTGACGCACGCATCCACAATGTTTAGAATTCACATCCTAGCCTTGTATTCAATGTAATATGCCTGTATTGGTGGTTTGTACTTTTTTCTTCCTTTTTTCAATTCCAAACCTCTCACTTCCGTATGTGTAGATGGTGTCCCCAGATTTATCCAGCTTCTTTTCAACTGTTCCATTTAACCTTTCCAAAGTAAAACAGAGATCCATGTTTACTGTATCCCGTGCAGTTTTCTCACAAGCTCTTGGCCATTTAACTCCAGGCTTGTGCCCGTTGAGGTTCTTTTCTGTCTTCCGCTTTGCTTCATCTGACCGGGTTCGCTAGGATCATTAGGTTCATCACTAGTTGTATCCACTCAAGTCCTCCTCACATCTATGACAGGGGTGCCGAACTTTGATTATAACATTGCAGTTACAACGAATGGAAGACTTGATAAATTTACTTGGCTTTCTAACCAATAGCAGTTTGCTACGGATCCCAGGGGCGGGTTCAGTCTGAATGTTAACAGTGAAGCAGTATAGCTGTGATGTTTTGAGAGGAAGTCAGTCTAGAGTCTGAAAGCTTGTGTTTAACATTCAAAATGACTAAAGGTATTAAAACTTTTAATTAGAACAGTGGTTTTGTGTTTTTACCTAACAACATGACCTGAATGCCTTTTTTACATTTTATTACTGTTTTATTTTCAATGTAGGTTTTCAGTTCTGCTGGAAAAGCAGTTTCTTTACTCTGAGGTGTGTAGACATATTCCATATAAGTCTGTGGAAGGTTATAGGGATTACAACCACCTTTTTTTCCTTACCCTTTCTGGTTTCTTGGTCTTTATTATATCTGGTAATAATTGGAGGAGGTAATGCAGATTACAGCATATTAAGAATGCCCAACCTTTTAAACTATGTACAGATTCCTTCCTCCTCTCTCCTGGCAGTTCCTCCGTGTGACAAAGCAATACCTGCCCCACTTGGCACGACTCTGCCTCATCAGCACGTTCCTGGAGGACGGGATCCGCATGTGGTTCCAGTGGAACGAACAGCGGGACTACATTGAAGCCACCTGGAGCTGTGGCTACTTCTTGGCAACCTGCTTCGTGCTGCTTAATCTGATGGGACAGCTAGGTGAGGAACATTAGGATACGGATACAAAGGTATTTTGTAAGTAACAGATGTCCCACTCAAGCACCACAAACCAGCACGAGGGGTTGAATAACTTTTTCAGTACATTGCTTTCAAATGTTTTAGTCAAGTTAGCCTCAGAGAGGATGCAGCACAGTAGATTTTAATCTTTTTTTTATATACTGGTAAAATGAATTGGATGGTAAAATGACTTCTCTCCTCCCCCTTATCTCTCTTTCTCTTTGGCAGGTGGCTGTGTGCTTATTCTTAGCAGAAATTTTGTGCAATATGCCTGTTTTGGATTATTTGGAATCCTAGCTTTACAGGCAAGTAATAAATAATAATTTTGCTTGGTATATGCATATAGATGTGTCAGTATTTGTGTAAAAAGACCAGTGCACTGTATGGGTTAAAGCAGGGATAGAAGTTAACTTTTTAAGACAGTAGTTAGAATTTGCTACCAGCCTGGAAAGTAGGTAGCAAAATGTTCTTATTCGGTAGCGGTTTATTAGACTAATAATTATATATAAAAATTAAAAAATAAAAACCTATGTACTGTTTTAAATAGACTGAATATCCCAAACTATCACATAGTAGACCTATATTTAAATCAAAGTATTTATAGAAACCACCTTGTGCTCAACTAAGTAATGGAACTATTCTACAAGAATGCAAACATATTTGTCATCTAAGCATTTGATATGCCATTAAATAAAGTGGTATGAAATGATCCTCTTGACTGAGATTTCGGTACTAACTAACGAATCATACCGACCTATAAAGAGAGTTATTTAAAAATAAATAAATTTAATAAAAAGTAACATGTGCCACGTTGTTGTTCAACCGTGCATTGTATGAACTTATAAATGATAAGGTTACAATCACAACCGAGATGTTTTGAAAGTGAAAGCTAATTCCAGCACGGTATCACTGCATTTAAAAGATTCATGCAACATGTTTTACTAACTGTTTTGTTCATAAATATGTATGCTTGCAACCTGCCTTTTCACTGCATTTTTAAATGCTGTACGATTTTGAAGACATTATCTAAGAAGTAATAACAGAATAAGGAATATCAGCCAAGATCATGGTAATGTTATAGCTAGCTATTTGCTCCATTTTTAGCGTGGGTGAAACCAGTTAACAAAACCGAAGCTGCCATTCTCCATGACAGATTCAAATAGCTTCTTGTAAAACCGTAATGTTTTTAAGTCATTTAATTTACTTTTGGTCTGTAAATAACGTTTCAGCACCTTGAGGAGAGCTCTGAGCAGGAGTGGTGCTGTATGTCTGCAGTTGAGAATGCCTCAGGAGAGAGAATTTTAAGCTGGATAACACAGTTCTGCCTCTTATCAGAGATATGAAAAACTAACTCTTGTAACTTGACTGATCTTCAGTTATTACCAGCCTCCAATAAGTGGGACGTGTTCAGTTTCTCTGGCAAGACTGATTGTTCAGTCCAAATAGAAATCTCTTTTGAGGGTATGTTTCGATGCTCTGCAGGAAATGTACCCTTTTTCTTTGGTAATCTTCAAAGTGTTTGTACAGCTTTGAGTCACTATACTGTGGCTTTTTGAAACATATACCGGTAGAATCAACTGGATGCCAAATTATTTCTCCCCTTTCTTGATAATTCTGAAATTTCCTTCTGTTCATTTTTATTCTAGAATTGTTCGGCTGACATGCCAAGTTGCATAAACTTGACATCTGGACAGTGTTCTGTTTTCATTCTTTCATTCAGTCTTAACTAGATGATTTTATTACACCTAGAAAAGTATTTGACATTTAGTAGTGGGATTAGAATCCCTCCCCAAGTCTTCACGATTATCAAATTGACTTTTGAACAATTTGATGGTTGCTGGTTGAGGCTAAAGATTTAATTTAAACCAAAACTGATTTAACTGTCTCTACTTTTACAGACTATCGCATACAGCATTTTATGGGATGTTAAGTTTTTGATGAGGTAAGTTCCTTTTATTCTGCTGTAAATGCCTTTATCTGTGCAATTTTAGTTGGTCCAGCTGGTGTCATTTTGCATGTAGATCTGACTTTGTCAAGTTGGTTCTGAAAGTATTCTAATGATTCAGGATCAACAACGTGGCTTGGTAACTCTCATTTCATGTTCTTGCCACCAAACAAAGAAAAAAACAATCCCCAACTGTGTTTTGATCACTCCAAGAAGGCCTCTATAGACAATCATTGAAATTACTGAAAATGTAAAAGAAAACTTGTCACTGACAGTAGTGTGCCATTGGGTTTATAATAGCCAATATGCTTGTTGGCGAGCATTTGGATGATTTCAACCATTGAAGGGATTTAATGAAACACATTTTGTAAAACATGATTGGTGCAGTTTTTTTTTTTTTTTTTTTTATTTTTTGGGACGGAAATTTATACTTCAAGATGTCAAATTTTGATGGATTTACACAACTCTGCCTCATTGTAACGCACAGTAAGGAATCTGATACTGTGACTGTACAGAGAGTAACTAGATACTTGGGTTTGAAAGAACATCAGTTTTATTATGGACCATACATAGCACTGGCGAAATGAGTGGGATAGTGCTTTGCAGTGCCGCCCTTTGCCTCATGCAAAGCAGCAACGGGCTTACAGTGTGGACGAGATCAGCAATCCTGTGGGATTGCAGCCCATTCCTGCAGACTCTGTATTGGGGAGTCCCAGGAAGTGGGTTTACTGGGAACGCTTTTGCAAGGAATTGTTCGAAGAGAGTCTTAGATTCTCAATGGTGTTCATGTCCATTGATTGGCCAGGCCATGGAAGAGTTGTGATGCCTTTGCATGGCATGAGCGGTGTGAGTTAGGACATCCATGTTCAATTAAGGTACTGGCCTCTTTGGATAGATGACTATTGGCATAGATGGCAGAAGCCCCTGTTGGAGAATGTTGATGTATTGGGTAGGGATGGGCACGTGCTGTTATTTATTTGAATTTATCGTTCATAAAATGACTCCTTTTATAATCTAGCTTGTGTTGCAACAAATATAATTGGTCTGAACAGACACATCAACCACTGCAGCCCAGTGTATAAATATATAAATCATTCTTTCTTTCTGTAGCTCTAAATTACTCAAGCTCCCGACTTAAAAAAAAAAAAAAAAAAGTGCAGGGTAAAAAGAGGCATTTTACAAAGAGAAAGGAGATATTGTACAATGTGGTGTTGTCGGAGGTCATGTTTTGTTTGGGGCTATTTTACCAAAGTAGACACTAAAACAGCAAAATTCACACTTTGCAATAAGAGACTGAGCTGCATGAACAGCACAGGTTCAGTGTTAAACTACCTGCCTGCAGAGAGATGTCCAGCCGCAAGCCTCGTGCTGTGTCCACTGAGAGACTGAGACTATTATTACCCTCTCTTAAGGCAATTTTGGTGGCCTCTTGACTGGCCTTAAATAGTGGTTTCACTGTTGTATACAAGACACTGCTGGTAGACACAGAACAGACCCTAATTGAATGAGTTTTAGAATTGGTTTTATTCCTTTTCTCTCGTTCTGTGTCCCACAGGAATCTAGCACTGGGAGGGGGTTTGCTGCTGCTGCTGGCAGAGTCCCGTTCCGAGGGGAAGAGCATGTTTGCTGGCGTGCCTTCCATGGGAGAGAGCTCTCCAAAGCAGTACATGCAGCTGGGGGGCCGGGTCCTGCTGGTTCTCATGTTCATGACTCTGCTGCACTTTGACGCCAGTTTCTTCTTTGTGAGTACATGGGTTCATTATTAAAAGGTGCGGTGTTCTGTTTGTCCACAGAGCAACTACAGAACACATTGGCAGGGTTTCCGTTGAAAAATAAAAATAAGTCTCACCTTTTTCTCACACTACTTTGGTTGTAGCTCTTCGGGTAATTTGGGTTTCCGTGTAGATTTCTCTTCGGGTGAGAAATTCTCCTTGCAAGTGCAAATTTCCTAAATATTAAAATATGAGCAGATATAGTTAAATATTTTTGTCTGAGTTCAAATTTGGCCTTGCACCACTACTGATCTCATGCAGCTTCCTAAAATTTGGTTTCTACAAAGTATTTAGTTTGTGTTAAAGAACTGCAAGTGCGCCCAGCCTCATTTGGCCACCAAAAAAACTATGGGAAAAAAAAATTAAAAACAGACATAACACAAATAAAAAAAATAAAATAAAATCCAGCACTTTAGGTAATTGATATAAAAAGTTATCCAGTCAAAATGTTTAGTACAGTACATTTTCAAAATAATGGTAGTACCTCTACAATAGGCTACCCTACTTGCCCACTACATAGTATTCTTATTATGATGATGGTGGTGATGATATTTAAAAAAATAAAATAAAAACAAACCTGCATCTGAATTCCACAGGGACAGTGCATGGGTCTCTTCAGTAGAGTGGTCATATATTTTGTTGTTATTGGGAATCCGGTATACTGGTAGTCCATCCGAGTGCAACACATTCTCAGTAGATGCTAATCCAGCGTGGTATTTTATAACTTTCTGGAACTATGTTATGTAAGTATTGCATCAAGCTGATGTTAAGCCATATATTTGTTTTTGAACATTTTTTTTCTTGTTTTTTGCTTTTTTAAAACAAATCTTGCTCAATAAATTGGGTTTAAGGGATTTTACTTCCTCTATAGATGGTGGATCAAGCCTGGTGCTGTTGTAGCCTGCAGCAATAATATTGTATTACAATGTATTCGGATACAAAAATCAGATGTTAGTATTCTCTAAAAATAACAAAAGAATCAACACAGCAGCTCTTGAGCCTCTATTTAAAAGTTTAAGACTGCAAAAAGTAAACAAACCAGGTTATCTGCGTGCACGGATTGTGATCTCTGTGTTCGGCCAACTGGGTAAGAAACACGTTGAGTTTTCAAAATTGAGTTTTCTTCCCCTGCATTTTACAACTCCATGTTTGTTTTATTTTAAGTGTTTAAAGTTAAATTTCAGTTTTCGTTTGCTTGTTCAGCTACAAAAAGGCACAAGTAAACCTCATGTTATTACTTTATGAAAACATGTCTATGGTCACTGTTTACTGTTAAGAAACGTCAGGTAAGGAGTAATAAATAAACACTATGTCAACTTTACGTACTGTTTATATTGGGAATCTGAACAAAACAACATTTAACTTGAACTGCTATTTGGCATCTTTTGTGTAGTTAATTCACTGGGTAAAGTAAGCCCTACACGGTGTATTATTCACTCCTGGGATATTTTTCTACATTAACATGTTAAATGTTGTAACGTCTTGCTGTAAAATAAAGGCACACACACAAGGGCCACGCCCCCTGCCCCTTCTGCTGTGCTGTCTCTGCCTGTGTTCAGAGCAATATAATGGCTTTTATTGTTTGAAAACTTAACACATATTTAATTTGAGCGAATATCCAAACACGAAAATCCCGTGTTCATCCCAGCACTGTCATAAATGGGATTGTCACTGCTGAAGTCTTGTGGGCAATTTGCTTAACCTGGCCGAGTTTCTAAACATTTATTTAAAAAAAAAAAAGACTGCTCAAGCTAATTTGTACTTTTTAATCTATTAAATCCAAATAAAAATGGCTCAATAAAAGGCCATTTTCTATTTGGAATTGGTAGGTGGAAATTGGAAGCGCTGTGTACGCCTGCATGTTCTTTTTTGGGTCTGTCTTGAAGTAAAGCGTGCATATCCAGGTTTAAAAGTAATAATGCTAGTTTCTGTTAAGTTATTAAAACAGTTATTCAGTTATATTTTCATGGTTCATAGTTGGTGGTTTTGTATTTAGACTATTGTAATAAAATGAAGAAAATAAGGGGCAGTTAGCAACATTAGTGTTTACTTTTATTTTGTGACTTGATTTGTGTAAATATCTTGATGCTTTTTTGAAAAATGTTTGAAATGTTTGGTCTCAGTTAATCTTATTCTGATCTCTGGTGTTTACTTGTGTTTGTTTTTTTGTTTTTTTTCCCCTCTCAGATCCTGCAGAACATAGTGGGAACTGCTCTGATCATCCTGGTGGCAATCGGCTTCAAGACAAAGCTGGCAGCACTCACTTTGGTGGTGTGGCTCTTCGCTATCAACGTTTACTTCAACGCGTTCTGGACGGTCCCCGCCTACAAACCCATGCACGACTTCCTCAAATATGACTTCTTCCAGACCATGTCCGTCATCGGGGGTTTGCTGCTTGTGGTAGCCCTGGGGCCAGGAGGCGTCTCCATGGATGAGAAGAAGAAGGAGTGGTGAGCCAGCTGCCACCCTTCTCTCAGCTCACAGCCAGCCAGCTCAGTCCTCTACAATTTCAACTTTCATTTTGTGGTATTTTTGTGTTGTTGTTTTCTTTTTAATTTTTAATTAGACATGGTCATTACTGGATTTTACTGATTAACAGTCTGCCAAAAAAAGAAGCTTTCTCAATACTGTTAATTGCGCACGCACACAGACAGAGGTTCATGTTCCATTGGTTTATGTTTACCACAGTGCTACCCTAGTTGACACAGGCACCCAGGTCAAGCAGCCTTTGAGGAAATAGATTGTGCCCCTCAGTACAAAGTGGAATGGAGTGATCAGAGTGTGTTTATCATTGTATCTGGGATATAGTCATTCTGTCTTGTAATGAAAAAGAAAATAGTTTGAGAGGACATTTTGTCTGAAGACGCAGCGAGTTAAACCCAGAAACAAGGTTCAGACGTGCCGTGTTTATGGCATTTCTATGGTGGACACATTTCTGAGCTACACTTTGGCACTCCTATCTGTCCGTGTGGTTCTTTGCTCCATATCACCATACTGTTTAGAGGCACTGACTATTTCTCTACCCAAGGTTCCCTAGTGCTGGGTGGGAGAACCAGTAGACCTAGTAATCCTTATGTAATGGAAGACATTGGATATAATAGGGACTTTATGCAAAGTATACTTTTCTAGTTTAATTTCCACAAACCTAGTTGGCCTTCTATAAGTAAATTGACTGTTTTTTATTTTATTTTGCAAACGGTTATTTAATAAAGGTGATCATCTGTTTTGTTTATCAATCATGCTGTCCTGCAGATATATTTGAGTTGAGAGTAAGAGACTTCTTGCGCTCAAAAAAAAAAAGCCCACCAGAAATCAATATGCATTCACTCAGTATTTTGACTCAACGATAGCATCAAGTGTGTTGTTTATCAGAAGTGTGTCATTTTTTTGTTGTTAATTTGTTTGAGATATTACATTTAAAGAAGAAAAAAAAGAATAAGCTCAGATGTCCCCGTGTTTGTTTTTCTGTCTCTCCAGGGTTGTATATAAATGCATACGTAATTCAAAAGGAGCAGCATACAATTAGGCTTGTTCAAGTTGAAGTTCTTGATAAATCTCTTGAAATCCTGAAAATGAATATGTAGGGCTAAATAAAAAGGCTATTTATTTAGAAATAATCAAGACCTAGATTTAGTGTATTGGGATTCTACATGTTCTTCATGGCACTTCAAGTACAAAAAAAGACCCCTGCAATAAAATGACCAGACTGTTACAACAAACACATCCATGCAAGTAAGTTGATATATAGTAATTTTTCAACTTTCCTAGTGTGTGTATGTGTGTGTGTGTGTGTGTGTGTGTGTGTGTGTGTGTGTGTGTGTGTGTGGTTTATGAAATGTTTTCTACTAATAGTAAAAGGCATGCATTAATATCTATTGCTGTAGGCCATGACTATCAGAAGGCAGGGTTAATATGTTTTTTAAAGATCATGAGAACACTATTGGGAATGTACTAAGGAGCTCACTACAAAGGACATAGAATCCCCCATTTTTAGCTAAAGCCCCCTATTTGAAAAATACCCCCCCCCCCCCCCCCATGTTTCCCTTATGTAACATTTCCCCTATTTTTCCCCCCATGCTACCGATAACCTAGTTTAAATTCTGAGGCAGTGCAGTGATTTCGAATATGTGACAAGGCTCCATCTGTCCGTATCCATCCAATATAGGGACAGCTGGAATCTTGCTCGACCAATCACATTGCTTGTTTCACGTTCCAATAGCTGTGGTACACATGTACACGTACAAACACACTTAAGATCTACAGGGGGGGGGGGGGGACGACAAAACTTTAATGTGAAAATGCGTGGGTAGAAATACACAAATGTGCACTTTGTAATCTGTCTGAAAAATTGGAAAACACTTTAAAATTCTTTAGTAAGTGACCTGTACTTAAAATATATTTATTAAATATAGGCCTATATTGTAACAACTAGGTTGAAAATAATGAATAAAATAATTAGTTTGTGTGTGTAGCTACAGATACAAATTAAGAAATAATAATACAATACATATTTTATTCAAAATAAAAAATAACTTTATTTTACAGATCCTCTGCTATTTTTCACTATTCTGGAAGCTAGTAGCATCAACCGGAAGATCCCCTAGAAAGTGTCCTGAGGGGAAGATTCTCAATGGTTAGGCATTGGGTTTGAGCTTAGGTTTTAGGGCTGGGGTTGGGTTAGAGACAGCGTGGCTTTATCTTGTATAGTTGGTGAGCTCTGGAGGTGAAAGGTGGGAGTAAATGGCAAATGCCCTCGAATCAACGGAGGCTCTCAGGATACTTCTAGGGGATAGTCCTTCATGCTGCAATCTTCTATATACACAAGATGGGCAACTCCTCCTTTTTCTGTCCCCGCCGTCGATGCGGTGCATCATGGGAATCCAAAGAGTTTTGTGGCGACATTTCTCTTATCTATAGTGTAGTCTGCTTCATTTCCTATTCAAAGCTTTCCCTTTTGAAAACGATTGCATTTTTAGCAAGATTCACCTGAACCTGTTTAGAAACACCCCTCCTTTACACATACGTGTTATTAATACGATCGACGGATTCACTTGGCCTAACGAGACATCGTCAAAGTGCTGTCTGAAATTGCCGGTTCTCATGAATATTCATGAGCAGACAAGACGGGGGCGTGGTTTGATATTTGGCTTGGTTGTCATGTGTGGGATAGGCAGCGATCGAGTGAACGAGTTTGGCGGCAACTCAGTTCAGCTTTTTTGATATCGGGTTAATTAGATGTATTTATTAGGTTAATTCGGTATATGTTTAATTGATTATTATCATCACTAACCCTATTTAAATCACTACAATTAGGCTTACGAATGCCTCCGAAGTGTTCCGCAATTAATTGTGTCAACACAAAAAAAGTTGAGGCAAGATAACGACAGACACAAGGCATCTGCATCTATGGGTTAAATTGCTGATATTCGTATACAGTATATACAATGCACGAATAAAACAAAAGCAATACAGTTCACCTATTATCATAATCACACTGCTGCTATACGTTGTTCATAATTACATTTCAGCTATTACATATAATGTAAATATAAAATTTTTACACGGCATGTGGACCTCTCCTTGACCTTGCAGAAAATCTCCTTTGTTAAAGTCACACACAACGGCAATTTTACTTATCATTCTTGGTCAATGGATATCAATGTAGAATTAAATCCATGTTTTGTTTTGTTGTCTTTTTTAAATAATATTTCTTCCCATTCAAATCATCAAACATTAATGCAATCTGCCCCGATATCAAGGCGATAGAATCTCGACCACTGGCTATCCCAACCGCTTGACAGCCGAACCCCGCCCCCGTCTTGTCTGCTCATGAATATTCATGAGGCCGGCAATTTCTCTGTCGGGTCTGCACTTCGGCGATAAAGAGCTCTTGACAGGCCAAGTAAAAACATGGATCGTAGAAATTATAACATGTCTGTGTTTAGGAGGGGTGTTTCTAAACAAATCTATTTGCATCTTGCTAAAAATGCAATCGTTTTCAAAAGAAAAAGCTTTGAACAGGAAATGAAGCAGACTTTACATTGTAGAGATCGGTGAAAAATCGCCAACCAGTACCTATGATGCCCCGCTTTTGCAGCGATGTTATAAATCAGCGGAGTTGACATACGTGATTCACCAGAAAAATACCGACAGGAGAACCAATCAAAGTGCACCGTGGACCAAGGCAGATTCATGTAACACATAATGGGGGCATTGACTGAGATCACTCTGCGCGGAAGCTGGCGAAGTTAACCACGGAGATCATTCTTAGAAGATCATTGGCTGAGTTTGTCAGATTCTGCACAGAATCTGCGCAGAGTGATCTGCGTGAACGCACCTATTGTTGCGACGCAGGGTCCTTCCTTCTGATTAAAACTTTGAAGGGTGTTGCTACCACATAAACACAGTGAGTGAGTGGCCACCAGACGGGTACAGACTTTCCTACAGCAGTACCCATGTCTGCAGCCCGTAGCGGGGAATAAGGTAAGGACTGACAGCGACACGGCTTTATTATCATTTGTGACACAGGTGTCAACCCGAATATAATGCTAATTACAAATAATCAATTCGAAAACCGTGTCGTGAAAACTTTTGTTTACCAGTGCATAAAAAAGCATGTTCATTTTGGTAATGCCTTGCTCTTCAGTAAGTTATTGTCTTGTTAAGCACATGTTTGTGTACGGTACACTTAACCTGACGTTTTGACAGAATACTACTGCTCTCCAAGCTGGTGCCTTTTTAAAATTATTGTTTTAATTTATTTTTTTGCCAAGGAGCCATGATGTATCAAATGGAAAATGTATTTTCAGCAGTGCCAGTATGCAATTTATTGTTTTGTTGCAAATACAAGTACTATGCGGAGTAATGTAGGGGTTTGAAATGGGCTCAAGTTTATTTTATACTTTTTAATTTGTAACCCATCTACAGCCTTGCATAGCTTTTTTGTCATTTGTTTGTTTGTTTATTTTTATTTATTTATTTATTTATTGCATTTTATATAGCTCTTTTTATACAAACGTATCGCAAAGCACTGTACAGTACATAGCAGAAAAAAAGAGAGCCCTAATCAGACCATTTAAATAAGATTTAAATGTCAGCATACACATAATACAAAAGCAGCAATTTTAAAGTTGCACTAAGACTCACTAAGATAAGAAAGCCATTTTATAAAATTGTGTTTTTATTCTCCCCACAGCTAAGCATTTTATGATGCATTGTGACTGTCTTTAAAGTGCTATAGAGAATGGAGACAAAGGAGTCAAAAAAGGTGTATTTATTTCCAGTCAGACCCTTTCCAGAATAAACCATTACATGTCACCCTTAAAAAACATTTTTGATTTTTATAATATCACAAACTAGACAAGGGAAACAATGAGAAGTGTACAGTGTAAGATTGGTTTTCAGACCGACAGTGTCCCAAGCACAAAATACATCAGCCAGGAGCAGCAGTGAAACTGCGACTCCAGTGAAGACATCAGTACACCTGCCTCTGGATATCACCTGGCGGGGAGCAAGGAACATTTCTTTCAAGGGGAATCATTACTTGTTTGAATTCCAAATGTCATTTTTGAAAACCTCATGCAATGGAAGAACCCAAAGTAATACATTTGGTGTAAATCACAGGTGGTAGGGTCTTCAATCCAACATTTGGAGTGTTTTCTCATGGGATAGTCTTACCCTGTCTGACTACACGCAGACACCTTCCTGATAGGGTAGGGTTCTGCAGATCCAAGTGAGGCAGTCATTTATTCAGCTTCCTGGAGCTGCTTTCAGTGTATATTAAGCTAACTGGAAAGATGTGCTGTACAGTGAATATGAAACACCAAGACTAACACGTATAGTTGTCTGTTGTTTAATTAAACCTGTTGCCTCACTTGACCAGGGATAGAAATTCCTGGATTTTGTTTTCATTCGGTGTCTTCGCCCCGTTGCAATGATCAATAAGCTCATTAGTGCTGGTAGATTCGTTGTTGAGATCCTGGCCGGGATAATCACTAACATTGTTTATCTGTTGCCTTCCGCAGGTCAGGTGTATTTTGAGCGGCCATGGGATTCCCTGTTGCCTGTCTGGACTCCGTGCTTACGTTGGTGGGAAGAAATACCAGCGTCTGTCTGCTGGTGGGTCCAACTTCAATTACAGCCAATATGAACCACATGTGGTCGCCAGCACCAAAGAACCGTGAGTGTGCAGGAGCTCCTTCCTCTTGTCTGTCATGGCAACAAAGCCTCACAGCCTTAGTTAAGCCGTGGCTAGTCCTGTGGTTTCTGATTTGGACACAGTGACCTAGCTCCACTGTACCCTATTGTTTTCCTCTAGATAGTGGAGTATCTTCTAGTTTGAAAGGGTCTATCAACATATTTCTTGTTCTAAGGAAATGGGGTTCAGTAGGAATAATTACTGATTGGGTCTCTCATTGAACAGTTACTGATTGGGTCTCATTGAAAAGTTACTGATTGGGTCTCTCTTTGAAAAGTTACTGATTGGGTCTCTCATTGAACAGTTACTGATTGGGTCTCATTGAACAGTTACTGATTGGCTCTCTCATTGAAAAGTTACTGATTGGGTCTCTCTTTGAAAAGTTACTGATTGGGTCTCTCACTGAACAGTACAGTACGTCTGCACACAGGTTATGTAGTTCAGATTCTTTACAGGTCCTGGTATTTAACTGCAAAGCCATGGTTATATTAAAACAAATATTAAGCATAACTTAGTTTTCATAAGGTAAGTACAGTATTTAATTGAACAATCTTGGTATCAAGTATTATCTTCAGCATCTTTTTCTGAAAATATTTAAAATAAAGGAAATTCCTGAGACATTCTTCACCTGTTGGTAGATGTAACCCTGTGAACTGAAGAATGTGACCTAAAAGAATATTTAAATACAAATTAATCCAATAATATAAAACAGGATTAAATTGTTTTAGACTTTAAATCGAGGACAGGCTTTTTGTAAAGCACAGTTAAACAGATTTGATCTGATGTTATATTTTAAAATCTGTGATGGTATGTTTCTTTCTGTTGCATATTGGTACATATTCTCAGAGGGGATTGTTGTACTGCAGTGTAGTTGCTGTATTAACGTTGATGCATTAGAAATGAACAAATTCAGGCAAAAAGCACTGAAGTAATGTCTGCACTTATACTGTTCAAAGCAAATTAGTAAATTATTTCTGTACTTTCTCAGTCCATGTCAAAGGAGAGTAATGTACATGGATTAGGGAGTGGTTAACATGCAGAAAACAGAAAGTACTAGAGGAAAAACCTCAGAATTGAGTGTGCGAACCAGTGGTGTACCACAGGGATCAGTATTAGGTCCTCTGCTATTCCTAATCTACATTAATGATTTAGATTCTGGTATAGTAAGCAAACTTGTTAAATTTGCAGACGACACAAAAATAGGAGGAGTGGCAAACACTGTTGCAGCAGCAAAGGTCATTCAAAATGATCTAGACAAGATTCAAAACTGGGCAGACACATGGCAAATGACATTTAATAGAGAAAAGTGTAAGGTACTGCATGCAGGAAATAAAAATGTACATTATAAATATCATATGGGAGATACTGAAATTGGAGAAGGAATCTATGAAAAAGACCTAGGAGTTTTTGTTGACTCAGAAATGTCTTCATTTAGACAATGTGGGGAAGGTATAAAAAAGGCTAACAAGATGCTCGGTTACATTGTGAAAAGTGTTGAATTTAAATCAAGGGTAGTAATGTTAAAACTGTACAATGCACTAGTAAGACCTCATCTTGAATATTTGTGTGCAGTTCTGGTCACCTCGCTATAAAAAAGATATTGCTGCTCTAGAAAGAGTGCAAAGAAGAGCGACCAGAATTATTCCAGGCTTAAAAGGCATGTCATATGCAGACAGGCTAAAAGAATTGAATCTGTTCACTCTTGAACAAAGAAGACTACGTGGCGACCTGATTCAAGCATTCAAATTTTAAAAGGTATTGACAAGGTCGACCCAAGGGACTTTTTTGACCTGAAAAAAGAAACAAGGACCAGGGGTCACAAATGGAGATTAGACAAAGGGGCATTCAGAACAGAAAATAGGAGGTACTTTTTTACACAGACAATTGTGAGGGTCTGGAATCAACTCCCCAGTAATGTTGTTGAAGCTGACACCCTGGGATCCTTCAAGAAGCTGCTTGATGAGATTCTGGGATCAATAAGCTACTAACAACCAAACAAGCAAGATGGGCCAAATGGCTTCTTCTCGTTTGTAAACTTTCTTATGTTCTAATCCAGCAGTGTTTTTTGCACATGCATGTTGACACCCCCCCCCCCCAAGTATAAACAAACAAACAAGCAAAGGCTTTGGAGGTGGATCATGTTGACTGTGCTGTAATTATATTAAACCCTTTCTGTTTTATTTAATTGAACATGGTTAAACTGGGCAGTTTGTTTTATGTGAAGTGACAGCTTACATGTAGAAAATGAAACTGTTTTCCCATTGGCTTTTATCTGCAGCTGAATCCATGCTGTCTTGCTAAGAGCTGAATGTACTGTTTTAGATCCTTGGTAAAATGTGCATTGATCCATTTCCATCTGTACCAGTAATTCCCAGACTTGTAGTCGAGTCCTCAGACCTCGAGTCTGAGCCTCTGTTATTAGAGTCCCAAGTCCGAGTCACGAGTGAGTCACGAGAAACACGTGAGTGAGCCAGAGGGAGGTGGCAAGTTTTGGGAGCCAAATTCCAGCGAGGAAGATGGCGACGAAGCAGAGGATAGCATGAGTGATCCTCTACCCTGGTCAGTAACCGAGCAAGACTGTTTGTTTGTGCTCTTTTTATAATAGAAGTGAGGACGCATTTTTAATTGTGTGCAAAACTTTCATATTTATCTATTTTTAAACGATGACGTTGTAATACTTGTTTGTGTTTATTTAAATTATTTTTGAATAAAAGTTTCATGCAGCACTACTGCGTTCCCTTGTTTAGGAAGACGACTGCCTTTGCAGTAGTTTTAGAAATGTGTGCTTTATGTACACTGTGTACTTGATTTGCTTTGGTTAAATGCATTTTATGTACTGGACCTGAAGCTCCAACCAGCACATGAACACGGTGTTCAGTTTTCAAAACCTCAGAGCCCACAGTGAAGTAATAACAATAACAATTTCTAATTGATCTAGTTAACACCACTATTTAATGTTACCCTGAGATGCCCACTGTGGTGCACGTACCCCCGGGGATACACGAGACGTGTCCAGGAGGTGCGCGGGGCAAATTGTGTAAGACTTGCCATACTTGGAGAAAGGTTTAAAATGCATTGGAAATGCATTTTAATTTCTGGCGTGAAATGGCACATGATGCTAGTTGGTGTCAGAAACAGAGAGAGGCTGTGTGGTTCAAGACAATCACTCAGCTGCGAGACTAGGGATGTTGCTATATGAAGATAAAAAGATAATTGTGATAAAAATTCTGACATTTATTGTATATCGTCACTATTTTTTAATACTGCGGTAATTATTTATAGTTTATGATTTGTCAACCTCAAGTCATAATTTATAACGCTAAATTATTAATACAAATAAGTTCAAATTGCAGTGATGGAATTTTTAAAGTGATCTGCCAGTACCATACTTTATACTTCGTCCTGCATACTCTTTTCCGGTGTAGAAACTTTTATTTACTTTTCTAATGCTGTGATTGGTCGTGTTTCGTGGTCCAGCACTGTGTAAGATCAATTATGTTTGAATCACATGTGCGTTTGCGGCACCCACTGCAGTACAAGATGACAGACAGTGAAGAGACAAAGCAGCTGTACCCTCCAAACAACTAATTAAATCAATAATATGGGATTATTTTGGTTTTAAAAAAAATGACGACGATCAAATTGTTCTCTGCAAGAGCAGCAACACAACAAATATGTTCACTCATTTAAGAGATCACCACAGAACGCTTTATAAAGAAGCAACATCTGTAAGGAACAAAGTATGAACAGTTTAAAGTTAAAGGAAGTATTAATAACAGTTGATGTGTTTATTTTTTGTTTTAGTGGCTGTTATTCTTTCAATATGATCTTTTTGTGCACTGTACTTGAACATAACTGACTGTCGGATATTTAAATATGCGCTGTATATTCTTGAATCCGTTTTTTTTGTTTGTTTCAACTAAATATTAGTGTTTTCAGACATCTTAGTTTAAGACGTATTTGATCATATACAGTCACAAATTAGTAATATTGTGAACAGTTTGCTTTTTGGACTCCCTGTTTAAAAAATAAATAACTCGAACACGAGCACTGATGAAAACCTTGGCCATATTAACTATTTTCAATTAGCTCTGTACTGTTGAACAAAACAGATCTCCTGCTTTTTATTTTGCTGCCAAGTTGTGTTTAACTGCTCTGCAAAGTACTTTTAAAATGATAGTCAACTGACAAGCCTGGAAAACGAAGTCCTCCTGAGCAGTATTTGCTGGTTATAATTTAATATTAGTGCACTTTTTATACAAGGTGTGTATTATGCAAGTAGTTCAGTAGTTTTTGCATAGCGAGGGAGGGGGTTTACGACTGTTCATAATTTTAAAACATCAATTTTTGAGTTTTTTATTTAATTTTACATTTAAAAGTAAAAACAAAAATACATTTGAAAATTGAAATTTAGAGAAAATGTGATGACACATTTGTTGAGCTATGCTGATTGTATAATCATATAATAATACATGCACACATACATTAACAAGTAGCTGTTTTATTTATGAATAACATGTAATCAGACAAATATGAAAACACCAAAACTAATCATTTAAAAACAAAAGAAATTGAAGTCCTTGTGGCTGAGGCACAGTGGGTTGCAGCAATAACAGATATGTGGATAAGCCATGGTGGCTCTGGAGAGCCTTATATCTCAGTAACTGCCCGTTGCATATCAAATGATTGGAAGCTGCATGCACATTGTCTGGAGACATTGTTCCTGCCAGAGAACCACACTGCAGAAAACATTGCGGAAGCTTCCAATTACATACTGGAAAAGTGGGGGCTGGATGCAAAAAATGTGGCAGCTGTAACAGACAATGGCTCAAATGCAAAGGAGACCTTTAATGACCTCATGATTAAACTGCTTTGGCCATAATCTCAATCTAGCTATCAGTAAAGTCCTGAAATTCGCCCAAGCTGAAACAGCTTTGAGGTCCTGCAGGAGACTTGTTAAAGGGTTCAATTGCAGCGGGGAAAGAAGAGAGAGTTGACTAAAAAGCAAGTTGAACTAGATGTTCCTCAGCACTCGCTACTCCTTGACGTGGTCACAAGATGGGGGTCAGCATACTTGATGGTTTCCAGGTTCATTGAGCAACAACAAGCAGTTTGTACAGTACTTGCTTCTGACCGCAGTTCACGGCATTTAATGCCAACAGATGGTAACACCCAGGTTCTTGAAAATGTCTCAAGTCCTGAGCCCATTGCACATATTTACAGAAGCACTAGCTGGAGAATCCCATGTTACCATATCTGCCTTGCAACCAGTTCTACATCACCTCCACAGTGACCTGCTAACTGAGCAGGATGGGGACAGAGTTCTCACTAAACAAATGAAGCAAATCATTTCTGCTGATCTAAAATCAAGATGTTCTGCAGCATCAACTTCCAGATTGCTTAACCTAACCAGTTATGTAGACCCCAGATGCAAAAACCTTTTTTCTGAGTCAGATGGTCCAAATACCACTGCTGTAGAAGATGTGCATAAAGAGCTTGCTTTAATTAAGGCACTTGCTACAGATGCAAAAAATAATATAACCACTCTACCACAGGAATCCCAAAATACTGCTGACATTCCTGGACCTTCCTCAGCTACAGCTCTTCCAAATCCACTGGCGGAAAAAAGACCTCGGCAGGTTTCTGGTCTAGTTGGTATCTTAAAACAGATTACTGATATAAAACTGCAAAAAAAGAAAGCCCCTGAAGATGGGGTGCTTGATTTGAAGGCACAGTTAGAAAAAGAAAACGGCACACACGTATGTGTATATATAGTAACTCGACAGGACTTGCACACTTAAGTTGTCCCTTCTTTCCTTTGCTGTCTTCCATAACAAAATCCATTTGGTCACGGGCACATTCTACTGGGGTTTTGGGTGCAGCCATTTTTGTGCATTTCGCCACAATTTGCAATTCTTTTTTTAATCCTCTGTATTTTAACTAATACAGCTTTAACCCTTTCAGGACCAAGCATTTTTCAGGGGGATGCTCCCCCAGGACCAGGTGTCTTTTGGCTATGTTTGACTCTTCCTATAAAAATTCACTAAACATCTATCTTTTACAGTAGCATCTTGGAAATTGTGTCCTTTTTTTAGGACACTCTGGGGAACATTATAAAGCACTTCAGAAACCATTTGCTTTTTTTTAAACACCATATTTAGGGGTGTGGTGTTTTTTTTTTATTATAATTTTTTTATATATAAGTGAAGTAGTTTGTGATGTAGTTTGCTTAGAGATACATGTATTATTCTATGACCCGAGAGACCTTGCAATACCTAAAAGTTTTGTTGAAAAATATTGAATTGATGTTTGTGCAAATTTCTTCATATATACTGAGTCTCAAAAGAAACTTATCACTTATATTTGAGCATCAATAAAAACTTATCGCATACAGTATATTTGAAAAAATTCACTAGATGTGATCACAAATGACTTTTTATTGTGCTGATTAACAACTGACATCACGAAGATGCTGCAAAATGATCTGTCAATCTTGGGCAGGAACTGCCCTAGTCCAGCCTCCACCATGCTGATTGCACGAAGGCGCTGCTCTTGACAGACGTGGCATATTGTTTTTGTTTTTTTTCTGTGATTTTTATTTTTTTTATTGCTATTATTCAAGCTTGCAATCAACAGCTGAAATCACTTGCATTGGAAAATAGTGGAAAATAAAACCAGAATCTGGGGAGACAGCATGGCCTAGTAGTGGAAAACACTGGTCAAGTCTCCAGCATGTCTCCTATATAAGCATAAAGGCTCCATCTTATAAAGATGCAATATCTACAAAAGGGGCAAAGTTAATTAAAAAAAAAAAAAAAAGATCAGTTTAAAGATATAATGTGTGAAAGACAGAATTGCTGCAAATGTTTTTATTCTAGTTCCTAATGCAGTAGAAATGTTTGCCCCAAATCAATACAGCCACAAGGCTGTTGTAAGAAAAAAACTAAATAGATTTTATTTTGGGATTCACTTGCTCTTGATGTATTGCATATTAAAATATTTTGTGTCTATTTAATTAGTTGGTAAGAGAGAAATGTGTGTGACATACCCCGATTCACTGATGATGCTGAGAAGGTCATTCATTCACAGACCGTTTTCACTGAAAATTGAGTTTGTGTGCTTTTTGTTTTTGTTCTCCAATGCACAGTGGAGATGTTTCCTCGGGAGAGTGAGATTGAGGTGGAGGTGGAGAGAGATGAGTTTGAGATGCACAGCGAGAGCGAGGCAGAGGCCTCCCCTGGCATGCAAGGGGACAACATTAAGACCGAGGTCAATGGGCAGACACAGTGTAAGCAGAAGAGGGTGGGAACGAGCGGTTTCTATATGTCCAATGTCTCCTGTATTGAAATATGCAGCGGGTGTTTCAGATGACTGAATCCATGTGCCATTTTTGAGGTAATATATCTGCCAATGTAGGGTTTTTGAGGAAACGTTTGAGTAACACTGTAGAAGAGAGTAGTACCTGCACTTTAGTGCTGACTGTTTTAAGACTTCTTACTATGCTAACGCTTACTATGGCTACTGCTGAAGAGCTAGCAGTGCAGAGGGCCCCCCTTGAAATGTTTCACTCAGTACCTTGTGTTAGCTAGCACTGGCTTTCTTCAGCTAAAAGAAAGCCATGACCAAATTGCACTTTCTGGCAAAACTTGTGCGAAAGATTTGACAGCTGTTGTGTATAGTTAAGGCCATTCAATTTAGTTAGGAAATGCTGTTTAAAAAGAACACGTACTGCAGGTAATGAAGATGAAGATTTTAATGCGCTGTGGGTGTTAAGATTTTTAAACAGTGCATGAGGAAGCTGGACATTTGCAGAGCAGCAGATGAGATGGAGGACAGGCAAGCTGTGTATAGCCAACCAGCGCAGTCAGCATAGAGGATCTCTTTACAGGCAAGCTGTGCATAGCCAACCAGCATAGAGGATCCCTTCATAGGCAAGCTGTGCATAGCCAACCAGCACAGTCAGCATGGAGGATCCCTTCACAGACAAGCTGTGCATAGCCAACCAGCATAGAGGATCCCTTCATAGGCAAGCTGTGCATAGCCAACCAGCATAGAGGATCCCTTCATAGGCAAGCTGTGCATAGCCAGCCAGCATAGAGGATCCCTTCACAGGCAAGCTGTGCATAGCCAGCCAGCATAGAGGATCCCTTCATAGGCAAGCTGTGCATAGCCAACCAGCACAGTCAGCATGGAGGATCCCTTCACAGGCAAGCTGTGCATAGCCAGCCAGCATAGCGGATCCCTTCACAGGCAAGCTGTGCAAAGCCAGTCAGCATAGAGGATCCCTTCACAGGCAAGCTGTGCATAGCCAACCAGCATAGAGGATCCCTTCATAGGCAAGCTGTGCATAGCCAACCAGCATAGAGGATCCCTTCATAGGCAATCTGTGCATAGCCAACCAGCACAGTCAGCATGGAGGATCCCTTCACAGGAAAGCTGTGCATAGCCAGCCAGTGCAGTCAACATAGAGGATCCCTTCACAGGCAAGCTGTGTATAGCCAGCCAGCGCAGTCAGCATAGAGGATCCCTTCACAGGCAAGCTGTGCATAGCCAGCCCAGTCAGCATAGAGGATCCCTTCACAGGCAAGCTGTGCATAGCCAGCCAGTGCAGTCAGCATAGAGGATCCCTTCACAGGCAAGCTGTGCATAGCCAGCCAGCATAAAGGATCCCTTCACAGGCAAGCTGTGCATAGCCAGCCAGCATAGAGGATCCCTTCACAGGCAAGCTGTGCATAGCTAGCCAGCATAGAGGATCCCTTCACAGGCAAGCTGTGCGTAGCCAACCAGCATAGAGGATCCCTTCATAGGCAATCTGTGCATAGCCAACCAGCACAGTCAGCATGGAGGATCCCTTCACAGACAAGCTGTGCATAGCCAACCAGCATAGAGGATCCTTTCACAGGCAAGCTGTGCATAGCCAACCAGCATAGAGGATCCCTTCATAGGCAAGCTGTGCATAGCCAACCAGCACAGTCAGCATGGAGGATCCCTTCACAGGCAAGCTGTGCATAGCTAGCCAGCATAGCGGATCCCTTCACAGGAAAGCTGTGCAAAGCCAGTCAGCATAGAGGATCCCTTCACAGGCAAGCTGTGCATAGCCAACCAGCATAGAGGATCCCTTCATAGGCAAGCTGTGCATAGCCAACCAGCATAGAGGATCCCTTCATAGGCAATCTGTGCATAGCCAGCCAGTGCAGTCAACATAGAGGATCCCTTCACAGGCAAGCTGTGTATAGCCAGCCAGCGCAGTAAGCATAGAGGATCCCTTCACAGGCAAGCTGTGCATAGCCAACCAGCATAGAGGATCCCTTCATAGGCAAGCTGTGCATAGCCAACCAGCATAGAGGATCCCTTCATAGGCAATCTGTGCATAGCCAGCCAGTGCAGTCAACATAGAGGATCCCTTCACAGGCAAGCTGTGTATAGCCAGCCAGCGCAGTCAGCATAGAGGATCCCTTCACAGGCAAGCTGTGCATAGCCAGCCAGTGCAGTCAGCATAGAGGATCCCTTCACAGGCAAGCTGTGCATAGCCAGCCAGTGCAGTCAGCATAGAGGATCCCTTCAGCAGAATGAGGCATCAAGCAAGTTAAAAAAGTAACTGATTTTGTTTGTTTTACAGCAACCAAATTTGCTTTTAGGAACAGCAAACAATCTGTTTAACTGCCAAATCTACCCCCTTTTTAAGCCCCCTTCTCCAAAATTTAACTAGCTTCAAAAGTCTTAAAAAATTTCCCAGTTTGCTTAAGTTATCTAAAAGGCTTGTTGAATGCTGTAGACTTCTCTATGTATACATCCTACTTTAGGACTGCAATGTACCTCCCAAAAATCCTGTCTCTGGTATGATAAGCCATTTTCTAAAATTACTTTTTTTGTTTTCTTTCCACAGAAGCAGTCCAGTTCCCTTCAGAAGAACTTTAAGAGTCACCATTGGAAAGGAAAAGGCTTCAAGAAAGCTGAAAAAATGAAAACTTAAGAAAATGAATCCAACGTGTGTGGTGTTACCCGCCCTTCCTGTTGGTTCACTTTCAGCTACAGATGTGTAGGCAGCGAAACAGCTACATATGGATGATATTAACAAAAACGAAATGACATCCTTGCATTCACTTTCTGCTGTTACAAATTAATGCTACTATATGATGGTATTGAAGCATCCCTGCCAGGGGACCTCATATGAGTTTGTAAAGTGGATCATCCAATTAACTTGAGCCATTTATTTATTTATTTACATTTTTATGAACTTGACACTAGTTTCTCAGAAGAAAGTGCTACTGAAAATCACAACACTCTTTTAAAAACATGTTTCTCTGGCTGCACTTTTTGTTTTTAATAAATAGTTTCACTACGACACACCACCTGTATGCTACAGCCATTGTTCAGGGACTGTGGTAGTTTTATTTTGGAATGGTCCATTTCATAACAGTCAAAAAATACATTGACCTTGATTCATGTATGAAGACACAGAAATCAAATTTAAATGTTTTTAACAAAGCTTATTTTTTTTATTACAATGAAGAAATGACATTGCACTGAAATAGATGCCTCAAAATGCATTTATTTAAAAGATAAAACTCAATCTCACAAACAAATAAAGGATACCTGTGGCCTTACACATCTTATTTTGCAAACAGATGCACTTAAGAGGCTGCAGTAGGACCGGGAGATGAGCTGATTTTGGACTAAACCATTCAATATAGGGGGAGTGTTACACATAGAATTAATAATAATGATGGCGTTTTAATCGTGTGTATTAGTGTATGAAACTAGCTGTAAAAATATGTACAGTATTTGTGTATTTATTTATCTTTAAATAGCTGTAAGTCTAGTTGCTTTACAATAATATTTCAATACCCGATTGTCTGAATTTGTAATCAATTGGTACACTAGTTAGCCTTTTCAAATAGCATAACTACTAGTGATAAACTGTGGCTGTGTTGAGTTTCTGGGTAAATCAGGACTGCAGGCAGTAATAATAGTGACCCCCCCATGCTAACACCCATGCTTCTTATTTCCAAATAAGTGTATTGGTGCATCTGTTTCATTAACATGCTCCCCCCTCTGTTCTCACAATAATCACATGCACTTAGTCAGACTCGGAGTGAAAATAAATGTAGCTATATGCTGTGCCTTTCCTGTCTTGCATTGCTATTATTTTTTATATGTAAGTGATTTTAATTACTTTTGTTTTCTTTTCAATTAGCAGGATTTGCTGTAAATTTATCTTTAGATAAAACTTGAGTTTGGCCGCCATGTTGATATGCATTCTGTTCAATAGTGCTGTAGAAATTAGCACTGTATAGATAATAGGACTGGCACTATTGATCGATGCATCAAAAAAAAAAAAAAAAAAAAAAAAAGCACCACCACATGCATTTTCATACTTTTCTGCAATAAAAAAAAAAAAAGAAAATCAGTAAATTAATGTTTAGTTCTATGTTTGCAGTCTGGGACATTTAATTGAATCCACTCAGCACGTTCATTATGTATGACTCTCGGCTCGGCTCATCTTTCTCGAGTGTAAAAGCAGCTCAAGCTACCCGAGGCGTAGCAGGCTGGCTTGGCTTGGCTCAGCTCGGGTGCGCAGGTGGAAAAGGGGGACGAGTGTAACCGAGTGACAGCGCTACCGTCCTGTTGAAAATAGACCTAGTTATAAGCTGTGCCTTGTTATTTTCCTGCTTTTTTATAGCTTCGTGGAGACCTGAATATATGAAGAGGGTGGAAGATTTCATCCAGTTCAACCACCAAGACAGCTTGTAATGTTGCAGTGGGAAAGATACATCGGGGAAAGTATTCTACAGAAGGACTTTTATTTTTTTTTATTGTGAACAGTACTGTAAGTTTGATTGCATTGGCTACATACATACATACATTATTTTCAATACAGAACACCTGATGTTGCTGAGTGATTATTTAAAATGTAATTAGTATAATTATATTAAGGCAACTTTATTAGGACAGTTGTAAGAGGGGAATACACAACAAAGAGAATCTCTTGAATTCACTATATATTTCCTTGAATTAAATCTTCAGTGCGACTCAGTACAATAGAGGGTTACATAACAAGAAAAATTGGCACCGAATCACTGGGCTATGCCCTTTCTAATTAATCATTAATATTTAAAATAACTTGGCATCCCTTGTATTTGTTTAAAATAGTTTTGAGATATACTCAATTTTTTACTTCAATTTCAATAGTGATGGATTTTTGCAAGGAGTATCAGTTTTGCACTGAAAGGTCCATAATTTGAAGTCACGTGATCAAGGAACCACCTATGGTGACATTAAGAATGCATTCAGCCCAGTTGGTGTTGTTACTAAGGCTCAGTATTTAGTTGGGAAAGTACTGAAAGTGTGATTTGAGTTTGAAGAGGGTTTGTCTGTCCTATTGGATGGTGAGCATCTTAGCCATGACGTCAGCAGTCTCTGGACAGTACAGCCTGTTTTATCAGGTCAGGACAGATTTAGTAAAGGGGATACTGACATCACTGTAATGACCACAGCTAAGTTACTAGGTGACATTCTGTTGGATGTGACTGATACTTTTCAGAAGTAGTTAGCAGTAATAGCTTTCAAACATGGAACTGATGCTAAAGAATTAGAAGAAAAGGCATCCAAGCTGCTGTCTGCTAAACTGGATGCAAGCTATAGAGATTCTGAAGGAGTTAGTCCGTTGCCCAGGGTGTCTCTTGATTTCTCAAATGCTTTTACTCCTAAGCAGATCTCTGAGAATTATTTAACTTTTTCTTCACCCTCTCAATAGCCAAATTCATATAGCCACCAGTCTACACCCATCGCTGTTCCTACTGATGTACAGAACATTGTACAGGCTCAAGTGTTTTTCAGGGACTGCCAGTAAGCCAAGAAGTGAAGCAGACTATGAAACATGGCACATTCAGATTTGTCAGGGAATTAAAGATACTGATCACACTGCTAATGCAAAAAGACACAAGTTACTAGAAAGTCTCCTATCTCCAGCTTTGAATGTTGCCCTATATGCAGGTGAGGACGCAACTGCGGAACAGTTATTGACAGTGTCGACCCAAGGGACTTTTTGAGCCTGAAAAAAGAAACAAGGACCAGGGGTCACAAATGGAGTTTAGAAAAAGGGGCATTCAGAACAGAAAATAGGAGACACTTTTTTACACAGAGAATTGTGAGGGTCTGGAATCAACTCCCCAGTAATGTTGTTGAAGCTGACACCCTGGGATCCTTCAAGAAGCTGCTTGATGAGATTTTGGGATCAATAAGCTACTAACAACCAAACGAGCAAGATGGGCCGAATGGCCTCCTCTCGTTTGTAAACTTTCTTATGTTCTTATGTTCTAACAGTATTTTGAAGAGCTAGAGGCGGCTTTTGGCCGTGTAGCAAATGGAGAGGAGCTCTTTATACAGTTTATTGAGGTCCATCAAAATGCAACTGAAAAAGCATCAGACTGTCTTCATAGAGTCCATGCTGTTCTGTAACGAGTAATGGAATAGGTTAGTTCAGTTGGAACAGGGTTGTTGGGATGATACATTAATAGAACGTTTGCACTTGAAGACCTAAATGGTGGTTCTAAGCAGTGCTTATCAAACGCAAAAGGTCTTATTTGAGGTACGAGCTTTTGAGGATGAGAAAGAGGAAAAAGAAAGAAGCGTTATCTTGGTGCAACTCAACCCAAGTTTCTACCAAGCCTGTCAGTGTTGGTGATAATGTAACTACTGTATCTCATACAGCTCCAGGCTCAACCAGCACAAAAGTAGAGCTTGCCCAAAGAGTCCTACAGCTCAAAGGATTTGGAAAAAGCAAAGGTAACCGTAAACACTCATGGGCTGTCAAATGCTGGGAGAGCCTCAGATGTTTCAAGTAGTAGAAGGGGCCCTACTGCATTAAGAGAATGACCAGAATCTACAGATCAGAAAGGAAAGGATCTAACAGGATGATGGTATTCTGCTATAACTGTGGGGAGGATGGACACACATTGGAAAAGTGCTCTAATCCAGTGCTGGTTCAGCAAAAGCTTAAGAAAAGATGTGAGAAACGGGCTGCACAGTGCAGATAAGCTTGTACTATTTCGTTTCCTTTAAAACTAGAAGGGTGTCTCTGTGCAGGACAGACAGAGACACACTTCATATACACCCAGTCCCCAGCCAATTCAAAACACAATTTACCTGCTCCTCTTCCAGGTTTACAAGCCATACCTCCTAGTCTGGTTGGTGAGTCGTGTTGCACTGTTGCTTTTCTTGATGGTGTCCATTGTCTCTGTTTAGTTGACACAGGTTCACAGGTAACTTGCATATCATTTTACCGTCAGTACTTGTCACATCTCAAGTTAAGCTCTATACCAGACTTACTCTGTGTTGGTGTGGGAAGTAGAACTGTTCCTTTTCAATCCAGAGGCAGCAATGCTCTGTTCACCTCTAGAAGGAATTAGCGATTGATCTGCATCATCTTCAATCAGAATTTCCAGTTTCATCCATGCACAAGTGTGAGGCGATGGCTGCTGTCCAATATTTGAAGAGAATGTCTATACATTGGGACTGGGCTGTTGCTTATATCAACACAAGTGGTGAAGCTAATGCAAAAGCTAAAGCAAGAGCTACCAAAATGAGATTAGCCAGTAAGACACCTGTTACCATTCCCAAGAACGAGACCAAAGCACTGAAGTGTGTGCAGAGTAAGAATATCTATAGTAAAGGCTGCAGTATACTTGTAGGAGAATCTGAAGGCCATCTCATTCCAGGAGGATTACTGGTTTACAATCAGCTGCTAAGAGTAGACCATCATAAATCACACCAAGGTTGAAGTCATGGTCAAAAATGCCTCTGACCATGTGTGACAAGGATGGCATGTGTGGTGATGTCAACCAGGAAAACACTCCCACACAGACAGACTATAGTATAACTGTACTGCAACGCGTTTATTATTAAATAAACAAAGTAAAAGGTTTAAATACGATAAAACTCCCTTACATATTACAGACAGATGCCAGTACCACAGGGCTCAGAGCAGCACTATACCAGGTCTAGGGTGGTAAAATGAGGGTTATCACATATGCTAGTCATGGTCTTTGTGGATGAAACTACCCTGTTCACAAATTAGAATTTTTATATCGAAGAGTTCACAGTAGTGACAGATAATAACCTTCTGACGTAGGTTCGCACAACTGCAAAATTGGATGCTGCAGGACACAGGTGGTTGATACAAGCTGCAACAACAAACACTGATGCAGATGACTCCTTGAAGCAAATGGAAAAGACTGCTAAAATGCTGTCCAGGACCAGGCAAGACCCTGATTTTGACACCCTGGAGCCAGATGTGTGTAAGGCAGCTTTCCTGAAGCAAAGTAATAGAACTTACCCAGACACTTGAATCGGAACAGCCTAGTGAGCAAGATGATTCTGAGATAGAAGTGAGTGGAGACAGATCTAGTGCTGTAGAAGCTAGAAGTGTGCAGGGAGCCTTTCCAAATGATTATTAATTTCCAGAACCATGGGCAGAGCAACCAGCACTACCTGGACTGACTTTAGAGGACTGGAAAGTTCTTCAAAGCAGGGATGTTAATCTGTCCAGTGTTGGGGAAAGGCAGAAGCTTGAAGAAAAATTCAATTCAGAGACCACTGAAGTAAGATTACTTTTAAAGAGAGGTCTAAACTTCTAATTAAAAGAAGGTGTTCTACTACTGCAAGTGATTGGGAATGAAGGACTACATGATAAGTTGGTAATTCCGCAAAGTCACCAGGCTAGAGCTTTGGAAGGAGTACATGACGAGACTGGTCATCTTGGCTAAGAGAACTTTGGATTTAGCTAGAGCACACTTATTGGCCAAGGATGACCTGGGATGTGGAGCAATTGTGAGAAAAAAGTAGAGAAGGTAGTGAAAAGATAGCTGGCCAATAAACAGAGATGGGATAAAAAGGTGACAGCATCATCCTTGGAGGAAGGAGATCGAGTCCTGGTTAGGAATATAAATCTGCGTAGGAAGCACAAAAATAGCTGACCGCTGGGAACATGCAGGTCACATTGTGGTACGGCAGGTTAGAGAAGAGCTGCCATTCTATGTGGTTAGACCAGAGAAAGACGATGGACCTGAGAGGACGTTGCACAGAGACATGTTGCAGCCCTGTGGACTCATATCAGCTGAAGGAGTTGATGATCGCGCATGAGGACAAGACAGACTGCAGGGACCCTGGATGAAACTGGAAATTCTGATGAAGATGATGCAGATCAATCAGTAATTCTTTCTAGAGGTGAACACATCATTGCTGGCTCTGGATTGATCCCAGAAGCTCCTGAGTTTTATACTTGCCTGCCAATGACTGATGAAGATCCTCTGCCTCATTCTTTACTGCCTGTAGATTATGTAACTGGACCAGTAACCTGAGGGTTACTACTGTAAAGGAAATACCAGAGGAATTCTCAGAATCGGCACTGGGTGAACTTCCACACAGTTCCAGAATGATGATGACTGCCAACAAGGAACCAGATCACGATAAATCTGTTTCACAAATTGTTTCTCGTGTACAACAGCAAAACAAAATTATGTTGGAACAGTTGCATTACTTTCGTTTTACTGATAAAATTTACAGGATTTGCTGTAAATTTAGTTTTAAATAAAACTTAGTTCAATATTGCTGTAAAAATTAAATAAATGTTGGTAGCGGCTATATTGTGATACTTACTGAAATAAAGAAATACTTTTTTTTTCTTTTATGTTTTCTGTTTTAACAGGCAGTTTGTATTTCCAATTTTACTGAGTATGTAAAAGAAAGTTCATACACCTGCATATAAATGACAGAAAAACAAACTTTGATAAACAAATTAGTGTTTTTATTTAGTAGAATACATGAGAGCATTAAGCTATGGCCAAAAGTTTTGCATCACCTTATAGAAATTAATTTTGCTTCATAAAGTCAAATGAAACCTGCGGAATAATGTTACGTTAAGTTATTGAATTACATATTGCTTTGTAGCTTTCCAAAAATTGAAAAATGTGACATTTCGAAATTGAACATGAAATACTGTACCACTGTCGTGGTTCCCGGTAAACTTTTTGCAATATTATTTTGTAGCTTCTTTGATCGCATGAGGTTAAATAAAAAGATCTAATTTATGCCAATATAGTTTTTCCTTTTTTGTAAAATGTCTCAATCCTAACATTCTAGGTGATGGAAAACATTCGGCTATACATGTACATTACATTCGAGTACATAGCCTACAACGTGGCACTGATAACTACCATTACACTTTCTGCAATATTGTAGCAGAAAGTCAGTTGCATAGTGCATACCACTCACGTGTGCCCGACCGCACCATGAAAATGCCTAGCGGAGCGTCGTCACCTATGTGTTCCGGCCTGAAATTGACAGCCCAACATTGAGCTTTGAAACATAAGACCGTAATATTAAGAATCATCACAACCAGAATTTAAATTTGCATGCTACTTGCTTTGATAAAGTGCAAATAAAACACACTGCTTATATCCCTTCTACTGTTACCTGGCACCTTAAAATGATCACTAAACCCTATTTTAAAATCCTCCAGCACTCCCCCCCCCCCCCCCCCATTAAAACACAAATAAATCCATTCTCAATTCTCAGGCACGGCTGCCCTGTGCACTAGTATTTACTTAACACTGAGGGTGAAATTCACAAAGGCTTTTACTCATTTTATTTTCTAAAAGGAGGAAAACAAATTGAATTAGCAAAACAAGAAATAAACACATTTTTTTTTTCCTTTTGACATACATCAGTGTTGTGAATTGTGGATTTATCCTTATCATTATGCTGTACATTACAGCTGTATGAGCCTGTGTGAATACAAGACAGAACTTAAGATGATTGACACAAAACACCAGTTTACAGCTGACAAAATAATCCCATCAGTGTTAGCAGTTATATAGGTCTTAAAATGTGAAGTTTTGAAAGAAACACAATAGTAAACCTAGTAAATATATGCTATCTGGTACTACTGCAGGTTAAAAGGTAGAATTGCACATTCTGGCATTTCACCTGGAGGATAAAATGGTTGACCCCACTAATTTCCCAGCTTCTTTCCTGTCACTAACCAACTAGCTGCTCCCCCTATTGACTGTTGCTAAAATACTTCAACCAGAAGACACTTCTGAGGTGAAAAGACCCAGGAAGTGTTACAGATTTCCAGTGAATAAGATTGGAAACTGAGATTTTCCTTTAACCTTGTGTGGTACCAGATATATATTTTGACTGAAAACACAGGTTAACATTTCTTCCAAAACTGCACATTTGAGACCTATGTAGCTAATGATTAAACAAGGTTGATTAGGAAATAATTTGATTAACTACAATTGCTTTAATATAGACATGCCCCTCCACCACCACAAGAAGAACAGGGACCCCATTTGATTGTCATGGCAAGCAGTCAGGCCACCGGGAATTCATGATACAGGAAAGTGCCAACAGAACTAAAGTGCTGACTACAGAAAAAAAACAAAAACACAAAACAGTCTCCTCAGTCTTACTGCAGGACCAGCTGCTGCTGGCTGTAGAACAGCAAACCTGTGCAGACCAGCAAACGATTCAGGGGACCTCAAGCACGGGAACGTTTGGCTAAGTTTACAAAGGCACTAGTCTTCGTTTGTTTGTCAATCTGTAGGTGCAGAAATACAACACATTATGTGCAGCCAGGCACGCAAAAGACCCTTTCTCTGATTTGTTTAATCTCTGTGGTGTGTACATGGGAATTCTGCAAGTAATATTTCCGCGGAACTCCTATATATTTTTTCTACAGCTCGGTATGCATGTAGATCCATAGAAATTCATATTGTGGATCTCCATGCATCCCAAGAAGCAAAACAAAGTTCTGTAGAGACTATGGAAATTTCGAAATATATTTCATAAAGAATGGAGAGAACTGAGGAAATGAAAACATTTTAGACAGTGCCAGTCTGCTATGCTGCTTTCATGTTGTAGAGCATTTTGCGACAATGTCAAACAATCTGACACACCAGTGCATTACAAATAGTCTCAAACCTGTTTGAATTTGCTTTTCTCCCGAGGCTGCATACCCTTCTTAAAACTACCTTTTTGGCTCTCAGTTCAAAATGCTCCAGTAACTTCACCCTCAGCAGTTCCTTTGGGCTGATTATACGCACACTATGACACATACAATGATATTTTTGTACTAGTAGAAACAAGTACAAATTTCTTTCAATTTTTCATGTACTTTTAATTTAAAAACTCAGATATTTGATATCATGTATGGTTTTTCTCTTAAAATGGGGATGATTCTGTACTCCCAAATGTCTAACTTATTTATTTTTTAATATATATATATATAAAGGTTCTGATGAGGGTTACAATTTCAATCCAAAAGCTGCACTAGCAATTCACATTCAGGTTTCCAAAAATTCTGAAAGTCAAGTATTTACAGCCTTTGCCATTCTCAAAGGGGTTTCATGCCATCACAAAACAGGTCATCATCCTTCAGAATTTCACCCTGAACAGATTTGCCCAATGATGACCAACCACTACAATTCAAAAGTAATTTTCCTTTGTTTTTCTATTTTAAAGTACATTCCCCTTCATGTTGCTGTTGTCAGACCCTGGGACACTGAAAGTGATGCCTGCCACAGGTACTTTCCACATGCTTGCTTTGTTGCAGCCTCAGGATAACGCTTTCAAATGGTGGCACATTCTTATGCACTTCCTCTACATTCTGAATCAATGTTGAATTCAGCCTGTTAATACAAGCAGATTTAAATTACCCCTATTCATTCCATGTTCCTTGTAACAAATAACTAAATCCACATGAAGTAACAGGGCTCAACTGAAAATGAATTACTTCAAAACTCAAAAGGAAGTGCACAAGATGTTCAGGTGTTATTCCTGAACTAATGTGAAAAGGTAAACCAAGCACACCTCAGACAAAAAGCATTATCATATGGACCACCCAGCATGCTCCTAACAATGCATCATAGGAGTTATCAGTGGCGAAGAAAAGCACAAATTACATTTACAGTGGCTTGCGAAAGTATTGACCCCCCTTGGCATTTTTCCTATTTTGTTGCCTTAAAACCTGGAATTAAAATTGATTTTTATTTGGATTTCATGTAATGGACATACACAAAATAGTCCAAATTGGTGAAGTGAAATGAAAAAAATAACTTGTTTCAAAAAATTCTAAAAAATAAATAACGGAAAAGTGGTGCGTGCATATGTATTCACCCCCTTTGCTATTAAGCCTCTAAATAAGATCTGGTGCAACCAATTACCTTCAGAAGTCACATAATTAGTTAAATAAAGTCCACCTGTGTGCAATCTAACTGTCCATGATCTGTCACATGATCTCAGTACATATACACCTGTTCTGAAAGGCCCCAGAGTCTGCAACACCACTAAACAAGGAGCACCACCAAGCAAGCGGCACCATGAAGACCAAGGAGCTCTCCAAACAGGTCAGGGACAAAGTTGTGGAGAAGTACAGATCAGGGTTGGGTTATAAAAAAATATCCAAAACTTTGAACATCCCACAGAGCACCATTAAAGCCATTATTAAAAAATGGAAAGAATATGGCACCACAACAAACCATGCAAGGAGGGCATTAATCAGAGAGGCAACAAAGAGACCAAAGATAACCCTGAAGGAGCTGCAAAGCTCCGCAGCGGAGATTGGAGTATCTGTCCATAGGACCACTTTAAGCCGTACACTCCACAGAGCTGGGCTTTACGGAAGAGTGGCCAGAAAAAAGCCATTGCTTAAAAAAAAAAAAAAAATAAGCAAACACGTTTGGTGTTCGCCAAAAGGCATGTGGGAGACTCCCCAAACATATGGAAGAAAAAACTCTGGTCAGATGAGACTAAAATTGAGCTTTTTGGCCATCAAGGAAAATGCTATGTCTGGCGCAAACCCAACACCTCTCATCACCCCGAGAACACCAACCGATGTTTTTCATCGACAAGGACTGGGAAACTGGTCAGAATTGAAGGAATGATGGATGGCGCTAAATATAGGGAAATTCTTGAGGGAAACCTGTTTCAGTCTTCCAGAGATTTGAGACTGGGACGGCGGTTCACCTTCCAGCAGGACAATGACCCTAAGCATACTGCTAAAGCAACACTCGAGTGGTTCAAGGGGAAACATTTAAATGTCTTGGAATGGCCTAGTCAAAGCCCAGACCTCAATCCAATTGAGAATCTGTGGTATGACTTAAAGACTGCTGTACACCAGCGGAACCCATCCAACTTGAAGGAGCTGGAGCAGTTTTGCCTTGAAGAATGGGCAAAAATCCCAGTGGCTAGATGTGCCAAGCTTATAGATACATACCTCAAGAGACTTGCAGCTGTAATTGCTGCAAAAGGTGGCTCTACAACGTATTGACTTTGGGGGGGTGAATACTTATGCACGCTCAAGTTTTCTTTTTTTTTGTCTTATTTCTTGTTTGTTTCACAATAAAAAAATATTTTGCATCTTCAAAGTGGTAGGCATGTTGTGTAAATCAAATGATACAAACCCCCAAAAAATCCATTTTAATTCCAGGTTGTAAGGCAACAAAATAGGAAAAATGCCAAGGGGGGGGGGGGGTCAATACTTTCGCAAGCCACTGTAAAAGTGTGATAAAAAACAGCATCAAACTCTTAAACAAAACATTCATAACCCTGTTGAAAGGGAGTGCTCCTATTGGCTGGTCTTGTAAACATGATTAACAACAAATATATGCCTTCTGTGCCCTTTTTATTTGTTTGTGCATAAAGCCACTCAACAGGGACAGAAGAAGAGTGCTGCACAGCACTAACACTCAAGATGCCTATTTTCCAGGCACTATGTTGAACTGCAGTGCTGCGTTTCGAATATCCTCATAGAGCACGCCTGTTCAGCAAGCAAGTGGAAATGAAGCCTCAGTCTCTCATGCTCAATATCTAAGGAGTTGAAGGCACTCAGATGGACCCCCCCATAATGGGAGCACACTAACCATATCCTTTCACTCAACATCACCGTGGATCACTAAAGCGACATCCTCTCCTTTTGTCTCCCAAGCAGTCATCCCACACATAGGAGATCCCTACACAGATGCTGTCCCTATCCATACTGTGTCTTCATGTGTTTTTTATTTTGGCAATGTGTCATTAACACATATATATCATTGTTGACCACTCTTAATAGTAAATGATATGTTCTACACTGACTGGACAAAATATTAAGAGTAATTTGCTGCCGAAGCCCACAATTCACAGCTCCAGATACAATCTTTCTAGTGATTTTCTGCCAATATTATCCTTCTGTTCTATAACTAAACAGTCAGTAGTGCTACACTTATAAATAGTAAAATAAACTTTTCTAAAAACATTTGGACTTCAGGTGAAGACACTGAAAACATCTACTCCAAACTTTTGTCACTGAACTTCAGTTTACTTACATTGTTCTTCTAGTATATCTATACATTCCTGCATGCACATGGATGCATATCTGGTTAAAATACCAGAATGGAGAACAATCAATTCATAAGAAAGTTGTGAAATGTAGATATGACACGTATGGCAAGATGTTGGACTCTAATGCCTTCTGGGGCTAGAGAATTATAATGGGCCTGCAACAAGGATGCCTTTCGCCAGTCAGTGTAGCTGCTTCTGCCATATACGAGATTGCCTATAAAACTATACATGTCATACTTCTCTTACAAATTGAGTAATTACAATTACAAACATTACATTTTTTTTTTCAAAAATCTAAAAAACTAACATTTTACAAGCAGCTCCTCATTATGATCCACAGCTTTTAAACACTCAAAATAGTGCTACTTTTAGAAAAGTAATACATTCAAAATGACAATGTTTCAACCAGAAGTCTCTCTCAAGGTCTTTGATGCACATTAATGTCTAGTTGAAAAGCTTGTCATTGAGTTTATTACATTCCGTTTAGCATTTATAGCTCCTCATTGTGGAAGAGATCCTAATTTTTCCTTCAAATCAATATGCAAAATGTTTTTGACACAATCTTCAGGAAACACAGACCCTTATCTAGCACTGGCTATTTCTGTGCTTCTGTCAAGGAGACAAGGAGGAGAATGTCCCTTTACCTCTTGCAGGCCCACACAGTTAACCTTTGTTGCAACACAGTATATTACAAGAGCTCAGTTAGACGTTAAAACAAAAAGGCATGAGCATGAGCAGGAAGAAGGGATTAAGAGGAGATAGTGAAACACAGCAAACTTACTTAGCAAAGGCCATCCAAACAGCTACAGATCTGCTGCAAAGAGCCTCCACAGTCATGCCAAACATCCCCAAATACCTTCGCCACTGAACTTTTTTTTTTTTTTTTTTTTTTTTTTTTAATTAACAGTAAAGAATTTGTAAAGGGGGTAGTGACAAATCCTCATCAAACCCATTTATATGGTGTCCAATTTGAGCAAAATAGTGTTATGTTCTCATACAAAGTTTGCAAAGGCTTGCAAAGGTGCTATCCACACACATACACAAACGCACAAACGTATCCACTTCACATTCTATAGGTTGGCCAGTATTCTCTCACCATTCCTGTAAACCATAGTGCAATAACACCCAGACCCCTTCCCTGTGCAGACGAGTGGGGTCCAGTAACAAAGCTCCTGCAAAAGGCTATGGTCCCCCTATCTCACCTCCCCAGACAGCATCTCAACAGAAAAGGATTCTTATGAGAACCAAACTGTTGTGTCTGAGAGAACCAGAAATAAGAACTTGTGGATTTTATTTTAAAGAGGATATATTCAAGACCCCTATTGGGTAATTCCAGTGTAATGTTTTTGTTTCAAGCTGTCTGTCATAGAATGGCTCTCGTAAACCTAGCAAAACTCAAGGATATCCAGCATATCTGGTGGTCTCTTTAGTTTTCTAAAATACATTATGGCTGCCAGTCACGCAAACAGGTGCCAGGGTCTGAAAAGCTGCTGGTCTCAGATAGGAAAGGGGTTCTGTCTCCTTTGTTACATTACCTGCCCAGTCATGCAGACAGCAGTGTGCAAAACCAGCTGAAGCTATTTTAACAGTCAATGGATCATCAAGGCAGCTTGCAGGCAAACTCCAGCATATTCAGAAGTTGGTTCCCCCTGATGTAAGATTGAATTAGAATTCTCAGTCCATGTTCCTCTCATCCAAGGAACTTCCCTTCTCTAGTGCAAATGTACACAACCAGCAGGCGTTTATATCAAATACAAAAAAGGCTTCTCTCAAAAGGGCAGATGAATGTGGTATTTGGCCAATTCTGCGGGTAATCGCTCAGCAAGCCCCCGCCCCAACCCCCCCCCCTCCCCTCCCTTTCCAGCAGTTTAAAGCCTGGAATCTACAATCCTTCATAAAGCAGTCTGAAATGTTGCAGCACAGCTTCAGACAACCGAAGCAATTTTGCAGGTTAGTGGCTTGATAATTGTATTCTCTATTAGTTATTCATGCAAGAATAGTGTGTGTGCGTGCGTGCGTGCATATGATGTGGGGTACAAGTGCTAGCAGCTGTTTTTGTGTGCAGACATTTGCAGGTGCATGAATTTATGCCTGTATGTAACAAGTTTAGGTACAAGTTTACTTAAGTCTCTCTCTTGGGTAGCTACAGCTATATTTTTATAGGTTCTTCTTTCCAGAACCATACTGATGCAGTTCATATACAAAAATGGCAGGCTTTCCATGTTTCCTTTTTTTTTATTTATTCGTTGTTATGTGTCAATAAAAATCCACCCATCCCTATAGTTTTATATAGAGTAGTTACTGTTGTTTTTAATTGTATGGCCCTCTCAACAAAAATGTGCGGTTGGAAATTCTGTTGACACAGTAAGGAAATGGTGTGTAATATTTGGGGTACTGTGGGGGAGAGAAAAGTAACATCATATGCCTGTGTGTGTGTGTGTGTGTGTGTGTGTAGGTGTAAGTATGCCTGTTGATTTTGTACAGGTTTCCCTTTGTCAGACACTCATTGCCCGTTTATCAGCAGTGGTTCTCCATTTTCCTCATGTTGTCTATCTGGCGTGTGTTGTCGGCCGCCGCTGCCTTCCGCAAGATTGAGGGGGGTCTGTGCCTGTGGACCCCCAGAGGCTTCAGCAAGCTCTACATCGTCCTCCTCCTCCCCCTCTCCCTCGGGCTCCTGCCCCTCTGGTTCGAAGGGTGGGTCGGGGCTTCCCTCCAGCTCTAGGCCGGGGCTGGGATGAGTACTTAATGGTTCTTTGCGCTCTGTGTAGATACGCTGCTCAAAGCTAAAACTAGCAGTGGTCAGCGGTTGGAAATCAGGCTCGAAAAGCAGGCCAGCAGCTCCCTGCCCTGGCACTACAGCACCGGGCACTCCACCCCGGTACACCTCCATCCCGTCCGGCAACATTGACTTGATCTTGGGAAGCCAGCGCTTCCGGACACGGCGTGCATTGGTGCACATGTCAGCCGCAATGACGTTCATCTCACTCTCCTTGAAATTTGGTGCAAAATTCTGACAGTACACTGGAAAGAGAGAACAAAAACAAAGCCAAATAGCTGTGATAGTAACATACACACCTCCTGCCAAGGATATAAACACACCCAGCACTAAGACACATGCATGTGTGTGTGCTCACTCACGTTTGACAGCGTTGAGGATTCGGCTGTCCAGCGGTTTCCGGCTTGGGTCACTGGTTGATGAGCGGATTCCTGTCCCACAGCTGTTAGCTAGAGTGTTCCTGCAAAAACATAATTTTAGACAGTAAAATGACCCAGCAGGAGGCAGCACTAAAGCTACTCAAATCAAACACATTCACAGGAGGTATGACTGAATGATGCTTCAGCTCATATGTAAAAGGGCTGTCTGATCTTTTCAATAGATCAAACAATGTTTACACTACCCTCTAAAGGTACTTGGAGAGATGAATAAAGGCAGAACATCCGGTGGTGAAATTTGTTAAGTGTTTTACATAACAGAAGGTCCCTGGTAGCTGACCGATCCGATAACTTTGTCATACTGGTGTTAAAGATCTCAGTGATTCAGCAACAGCATATCTACATAACCCATTCCATAGCCTCAATGCCCTCCGTGTGAAGAAGCGTCTCCTACCCTCCGTCTGAAGTCTGTCGCTACGAAACATTCAGTTCTTTCAAGCTTAATAGTCAATTCCCGTTTGCTGGACTCCTTGGGGTACTGTGTGATGAAAACGACACCGTACTCCAAATCAACACCCGGTAGTGCATTTTATCTCACTGTCTTGCTTACTAAATACCAAAGCAAAAAAACATTTCTTTACACAGAAACATTGGTTTCTGTTATGTTAGGACTGTCGGGACAGTAATAACATTTACCAAGATCACAGTATGATGAAATGTAGCAGCACAACATGGGGCTGTTCAGTGTGTCTTGAACAGCCAGCAAGGTGGTGACCAGGGCAACATAAACCTAAACAGCTCTGGTCTCGTGCAGCTGATCTACAAAAAGACAAAAAAAAAAAATCGAAATATTTTTATCGGAATAGGTCGTTGTGCCTTCAATGTCGCCATTTCTATTATTTTGTAAAGATTTTGTGTGAAAATGTTCATTTACTGCACCAAGATAGGCCTGTCTGCAGCGCAGCAGCAACATTCCAAAACACTTGCATTCAAGGCTATCTCCTAATATAGCCATCTACTGGAAATACACAAGTAGGTGTGTGTAACAGGAGTTTCCATCGCCTGATCTGATTACTGCATTATTTACCGTGCCCTGCTCATACAGTACCCACTGAAAAAATATTATTTTATTACTTAAGTTACAAAGACATCTTTCATATACGAGGCTACCACTATTGTGCAGCCCCTGTTGACTAATTTTACAATACAAATTGCCGCAAAGCGCTTCATATGAATAATAAAACATTTGACAAATATTAATGAAAAAGCAAGAAAAATCAATAAAAACAAAAGAAACACATAATACAGTAACACAAGGCAAATAATAATTTTAGCATAAAATGGCTACAGTATAAAAGTGTGTTTTTAATAATTGTTTTAAAAGCAGGGGCACGATGCTTCTCTTAAAGAGCAATGCAGACCATTCCAGAGGCTTGGGGCCCTATAACTGAATGCTCTACCAGCTGTGTTTTTTTTAAATGTGTGGGACAGTAAGCAACCTGGCATTCTGGATGTCTAGGAATATATGGTATTATTTTAAAATCCAATGGTGTGAGGCCATTTAATGCCTTAAAAGTTAAAAGCAACACCTTAAAATCAATCCAGAATCGGATCCTGAAGCCAGTGCAGAGATGCTAGTACAGGAGTAGTGTGATCTTGTCTTTTAGTCCTGGTTAAAATTCTAGCTGCACATTTTGTATTGCAGTCAAAATAAGGCTTATTTTCCAGTTCTGGAAAATACAAAAGCATGCATCAATCTCTCAGTATCTGAGTGGGAAAGAATACTTTTTAATTTGGCAATATTTCTTAAAAAAAAAAAAAAAAATACATTTTAGTAATATTCCTGATGTGTGTCTCAAAAGACTTGGGTCTCATTTCGTCTAAGTTCATAATAGAAGCCACCAAGGAGTAAATCACTCATATTACTTTGTTGCTTCCGAGATCCTATAATCACCACTTCTGTTTTTGTCAGAGTTAAGCATTAAAACGTTTTCAAAACTTCCTTTTTTTTATGTCAGCAAGACAGATGCTCAATATTTACAGCCGAGGTGTCACCCTGTTTCAGGGATTAATATACCTGTGTATCATCAGCATAAATGATTACACTATGTAACACAAGTTTTGTTCCTGGGTAGTAAGTGTTATTTCCTAATTGCTTATGCCTCAAAAGTATAGAACATGGCTATTATTCCTCACAAACTTTGCTTTTGTGACCAGGACAGTGATATTTCAAAATATCACTATTTCCAATATACTGTATACAGTATAATTGTAAATCTCACTTCTAAATCTTTTGTAGTCATCTTTGTATTACTTTAGTATAAATACATGTTAATTTGGATTCATATGTTGTTTTTTTCTGACTTTATGTGAACGAAAAGACACACATTTGCCCATTTTCCCATTGGAAATAGTGATATTTTGAAATATCGCTGTCCTGGTCACAAAAGCAAAGTTTGTGGGGAATAATAGCCCTGTTCTATACTTTTGAGGCATAAGCAATTAGGAAATAACACTTACTACCCAGGAAAAAAAAAAACAAAAAAAAAAAAAATGTTTTTGTTACACAGTGAAATTAATCGCATAGCTATGCACCCCACATTCCCCCTGTTGTAGGGCAGGACTGTGCACCCCACACTCCCACAGTGTAGAGCATGACGGTGCACCCCACACTCCCCCTGTCGTAGGGCAGGACTGTGCACCCCACATTCCCCCTGTCGTAGGGCAGGACTGTGCACCCCACACTCCCCCTGTCGTAGGGCAGGACTGTGCACCCCACACTCCCTCAGTGTAGGGCGGGACTGTGCACTCCACACTCCCCCTGTTGAAGGCATGACTGTGCACCCCACACTCCCCCTGTCGCAGGGCAGGTCTGTGCACCCCACACTCCCTCAGTGTAGGGCGGGACTGTGCACTCCACACTCCCCCTGTTGGAGGGCATGACTAAGCACCCCACACTTCCTCAGTGTAAGGCAGGACTGTGCACCCCACGCTCCCTCAGTGTAGGGCAGGACTGAGCACTCCCACTCCTTCAGTGTAAGGCATGACTGCACCCCACACTCTCCCTGTTGTAGGGCAGTGGCCCTGATGGCCTCATTGTGCAGGTAGACAGAACAACCACCTCACCTGTCAAAGAAGGTAGCTAGCAGGCGCCGCAGAAGCACCTTGTGCTTGATGCCGGCACATAGGTGACAGTTCATCAGCTGGCCTCGGGTAACGTACACCCCTGTACCTGAGAGAAGGAAACAGTCAGGCACAGATGCAATGCTTCCTCAGGTTTGAAACAATAACAGGTTACATAAATGATAACATCGGATAACAGAAAATGCAAGATGCAAAATATCTCGATTTTCTAAATATATTTAGGGTACTTTACATGTATAACAAATAAGGAGATTAGTCTGCAATACTGAAAGGCAGGAGCAGGCTGCATGCCCCATCAGGCACAGCTCGGATATATTTTCATTCCAGAAATTCCAGTCTAAACTACTTTTCCAAACTTCAAAATCATGTCATTGTTCTTCATTTTCATTTATGAGAAGCACACAATAATACATTATTGATCTTTTAAAGCAACATATTAATTTCATTTTAATTTAAACATCTGATAAATGTGCAGCAAGCCACAGTTGCTCAGCTGCTTAATGCAGTACACTTTCAATTGGTTTTTAGAACAGCTGAACACAGCCGTTGCTGTGGCTGAGCAGAGGTATCAAAAAGAAGCTGGATGTCAATCATATTCAATATCTTGGTAGGTGAATCAGAAAGACAAATACATGGCATCTAAAACAGAAGCAAATGATATCCAGGTGATTTTTTATGTATAATCAAATAATTATAGAGAAAGAATACAAAATGCTTAAATTGGATAGCTATTCCATCCAACTACCCTTTCTGTCATTAAGAGGGGTGTTTCAGATGCCTAAAAAACTGAAAAGCAGTTGAAAAACTTTAAACCTGATGTGGTGAGCTTGTTACCTGCTACGAGTTCCAGCTTCTCTCCTGGGTCCCCTTCAGAGTACAGTTTTGGGTGGCATCGATACCCAATCTGGCTGATGAGACTGGCAGGGAGTGCCACCAGGTCCCTTCGAAGGAGCAGACAGGAGCGGTTCTCCTGCGAGACAGGCATGGTGGAAACATCGGACTTCTCTTGGACTGAGAGAGAGAGAGAGAGAGAGAACTGTAATATCTGAGACAGACAGGTAGGTGTGTGTCTATATGTATGTATGTATGTAAGATTACAAATAATGTGCTCTTAAATCTAATGTGAACTTATTTTTATTTGACAAAACCATCCATCCATCCATTATCTGTAACTGCTTAATCCTATAGAGGGTTGCAGTGGGCCCGAGCCTAACCCAGCAGTCACAGGACACCCTGGACGGGACGTCAGTCCATTGCATGGCAACTAAGGGACAATTTAGAGAGGCCAATCCACCTAGCCAGCATGTCTTTGGACTGTGGGAGGAAACTGGAGTACCCGGAGGAAACCCATGCGAACACAGGGAGAACATGCAAACTCCACACCGACAGATCCCTGAGGCCACAATCGAACCCAGGCCGCTGGAGCTGTGAGGCAGCAGTGCTAACCACCACACCACCGTGCCGCCCTTATTTGACAAAACCTTTCATGTAATTTAAGAGATAATCACAGAAAGCTTTGTACCAAAGAGAACTGGGTCTATTTTCTTGCAGGCAGATTAACCTGGCTTTTCATAGATCTGCTGTCACTACATTAAAAATCACCACTTGTGGAAAACCCTAGCTGGGATACTGAGTTAATCAGCAATACCAGGCAGGGATTGGTTCATTTTTACTACACAACAGGAGGCTGTGTGGTGCAGTGGTTAAAGAAGAAGGGCTTATAAAACCAGGAGGACCCCGGTTCAAATCCCGGCTCAAATCCCAGCTCACTCTGACTCACTATGTGACCCTGAGCAAGTCACTGAACCTCCTTGTGCTCCGTCTTTCGGGTGGGACGTTGTTGTAAATGACTCTGCAGCTGATGCATAGTTCACACACCCTAGTCTCTGTAAGTCGTCTTGGATAAAGGTGTCTGCTAAATAAACAAATAACAACACTGCTACCACCACCACCACCACCAGCAACTACAGACTACAGTAGAGTATAAAACAAAGATAATTTGTCAAAGTGGCGTCTCAACTCTCTATCATACAGAAATCTAGAAAGCAACTTATAAAAAGATTTACATGACTGGACTTGACAACAATATCTCTAATAGTGTTTAGTCATCTAGAAACAACATCAAAAAACAATGACAGCCCCATTAGGTCACAAGTGATGGTTTTACCAACACACACAATATAAAGCAGATTTACAAAGAACAAAATATTACAGTTGTTATAATTAAAATTCTTAATATAACCATTCTATATGAAATACAATTTTTAAAGATGGTTTGGTACAAGAATGTCCAGTATATATTATTTTCGGGTCTAAAAGTTTGAGGTTCAGTCCTCTAGAAAAAAAAAATAAAAGGAGACCATTTTGAATGACTATTAAACCACTTACACAAGAAGCGTGTAAGAGGTAAAATACAGTGGGACCCATGGAAAATCTCCCCAGTACTCTGGAAATGCTTACAGGAAACAATGTATTAAAAAATAGTATTATTAACAAGGATCAAACTAAACAGTTTTGGCTTACTGGCATACGCGGCTGGTGTTCTCCCACAGCCCTGCCCATAAGGGTCCTCTGTGGTCCCATCATACACCTCGTCTTCAAACTCTTCCTCCTCATTCTGGTAGGACTTGGGGCTGTCGGTGGTGTGCAGGCTGGAGGCACCTGGGCTGGAGCGCTCTCCATTGGGCACAGGGTAGAGCTGGGCACTGGAGAAAACAGCCCCAAGACTAGCGCTACTGCCAGAGTAGTAGAGAGGAGCCCCCCGGGCGAGCCTGGCACCCAGCACAACCTGGTCCTGCTGTCCCCTCTTATGAGCCAGTGCTTGGAGAGCCAGAGGAGACTCCATGCCTTCTTGTTTGATGCGGTTGCGCAGGGAAAGAGGCAGCGTCGGGGACCAGCCTGTAGAAGTCAACATGGAGGCTGCAGCCTGTCCAAGGCTGTTATTGATGGGGCTTTGGGGGTCTGATCCTGGGTCTTCCGCAGCTGCAGTCTGGGAGTCACAGTGAGGGGAGCTGGCTTTAAACATGAGGTCCATGCCGCGCTCCATAATGTGATGGATCTGCAGATACCCGGCTGTGTACATGATGACAAGCTGTTCACTGGCTGCCATGGTCAGCTTGCCTGTATAGCAGAAGGACAGGATCTGCTGGAAGCAGGCTGGAGGCACTGTGGAGGGCAGCTCGAAGTGGCTCTTGGAGCTGCCGCTGAAGAGGTCGCGGAAGTACAGGCTGCTCGCAGCCAGGACCGCCCGGTGAGCTTTGAAGGCCTGGCCCTTGACCACAATGGACACGTCGCAGTACTGTCCAAGCAGCCTCTGTTCATTCAGGCAGCCCAGCACTGTGCTCCCAAAGTTGGGGATCTCCATGCGCAGCAGCTGGGACATGGTGCTGGGTAATGGGGGCAGTCTTCAGGGGTTCACTGGGGCAGCAGCTATCTGGGAACGCATCTGTTAGGGGAAAAAAAAATTGTAATGGTTCTGCAGGTTTTTAAAACCATAAGAGTGACAAACAGACTATTAATCCCTATACTCTGATAATATAAATAACCTGTGTGACAGATTGTCTTTAGCAGAACTTTTGGTTAACTTCTCTAGATATTGGTAAAACTGTAAGCACGACATCTGGACAGTTGGATGCAAGCTGAGATTACGATACAGTACACTAACGTGCTAAATACAGTAAGTACAGATGGAAAGGTGTGGCGCCACCACACTGTATACTGTATCTCACACTCCGATTACAGTCAATATGATGTCCTTACCAAGTTTCATCATAAAGGAAAATCAATCTGGCAGATACAGGTGTATGTGTGTTCAGATAGAAGAACATGCATGGGTAAGAGAAAGCCATTCAAGCTCGCCCAGTTCCTAGTAGCTGATTGATTTCTGTCAGGTGGGTCTTAAAGGATCCAAGTGATTCTGCTTCAACACCATGGCTAGGTCACCCATTCCATACCCTTGCAACTCTGTGTGAAGAAGTGTCTCCTTGCCTCTGTCCCAGGTCGGTTCTCCACTTAATTTGGACCACTTAATCTCCACTCTATCCTCTGGTCCTGGTTTCTGTACTGCACTTACTGGTTTAACTTTGTCAACTCCTTTTCAGATTTTAAAGACTGCAGTCATGTCCCCCCCCCCCCCAATAATTTATCTTTGTTCAAGGCTAAATAGACTCAATTCTTTCAGCCTATCATCGTAACTCATTCCTTTAGCCCTGGTTGGTCTTCTTTGGACTCTTTCCAGGGCCACAATGTCCCTTTGGTGCTGTGGTGACCAGGACTGGAAACAGTATTGCTAGTGCAGTCTCAGCAGTGCATTACACAACCTCAGCATATCCTGGGCCACATTAGTGAAAACATTAATTCCTGGGACAGTGTAGTCTTGTTAAGACTGCTATTAACTTTATATGCCACAAGGGGGCAGTCATGGCAAAGTTAACTCCTACTTCTCCACCATAAGATGGAGACTGCAGACCATACATTTTAAAACCTATAACCATTTTAATTTAGTTACTAGCCCAGAACTAAATGTAACTAGGACAACAAGATGGGAATTTTACCCCAAAAGTTCTCTTACCTGTGGAACTTCCAGAACAGAACTGGCCTATTCCCATGTTCTTATATTTTCCCCCATGTGTATCAAATCCTATGTAGACCCACTTGTGCAAGTTTCCTCATTTTAAGGTTAAGTTTTTCTACTTTGAAAAACATTTTTAATAATTCATCTTAAAAAAAAAAAAGAATAAAAAAAGCCTCAATGTTAAATAACATACTGAAGACTGAAAGCGTTTAAACATTAAGCAGAAAACAAAACAAAAAAATATAGATCCAGAATAAGAAATGCACAAATCGGCCTACATAGGATAATATACCGTACATGTGGTGGGAAAAACAAAGAAGGACACAGCAGCAGACTCAAGTTAATTTCTATAACTATAGCCCCTAATATCTGCAACTTCCATAGCGAATATTTTATTTTTGGCCGTCACCTGTAGGAAAAAAAATCCCATCTATAGACCCTTGCATTTTACTGCTACAATGTTAAGTCAAGTACAATAAAATCATGACATATGGCAGTTGGCATTGGTTTTCACAGTAAATGCATTTAGCATTAGGCAAGCACTGTAAACTGCAGGTTGGACGGTTCCACAGGTGAAGCGAGATTTCATGAAGTAGACTGGTTAGGGTTTGTCAAGAGCAGAACAAAGGGTACCGAATGAGTGTAGAAAAAAGAAAGAGCTCGAGCACAGCTAACTGCAAAATAGCTGGGCTCTGCCAGATCAGTAGGGGTTTATTTTATGGTTCTCCAAGTGTATGTTTCTTCCACTGCTTTGCATATGAATGACTGCCAACATCTCTCCCTCCCTGCACCACCTCCCCCTGGGTGTCAAGGCAGCTCAATACCTCAGTAAAGAATTCAGCTCTGCGGTTATCCCTTTGCATTCCTGAGCTCACAGAGGTTACTGCATGTAAAGTTTGACGATTAATCTATCTTTGCCTAAAATTAATAACAAGTTCATTAATATATGTACATTTAAGGTAATTTCCAGAAATTATGTAAATTGTAGCAAGTCATTTTCAAAAAAACATATTTTAAAGTTTCATGTTGACAGAAATAAGTTAAAATTTGGGTGGAGTCATTGCACTTCACCAATTTAACATAAGAAATTACAAAATGAGAAGGGGTCACTCAGCTCACCTATGCTTATCCGGTTCCTAGTAGCTGATAGATCTCAATTTTGTCAAGCTAGAACTTAAAAGGATCTCAATGATTCAGAATCAGCATGACTCAGTAACCTATTCAATACTCTCCCCCCACATTGCGTTAAGCAATGCCTCCTTCCCTCTGTCCTAAAAGTACCTCCACAAAACATTCACTCCTCCACACTGAACAAACGCCAACACATTCTCACTCCTCCACACTGAACACTCGCTAACACAATCTCACTCCTCCACACTCGCTAACACTCACTCAACCACACTGAGCATTTGCTAACACACTCACTACTCCACACTCGCTAACACACTCACTCCTCCACACTGAACACTCGCTAACACATTCTCACTCCTCCACACTGAACACTCGCTAACACATTCTCGCTCCTCCACACTCGCTAACACTCACTCAACCACACTGAGCACTCGCTAACACTCACTCCTCCATACTGAATACTCGCTAATACACTCACTCCTCCACACTCGGTAACCCACTCACTCCTCCACACTGAACACCCGCTAACACATTCTCGCTCCTCCACACTCGCTAACACTCACTCCTCCACACTGAACACCCGCTAACACATTCTCGCTCCTCCACACTCGCTAACACTCACTCCTCCACACTGAACACCTGCTAACACATTTTCGCTCCTGCAGCTAAATTCCTCTTGGTACTCTCCCCTCCCATCAAATAGTTGCTCCTTGGATATGCAAATGCGTGTCTATATCAGAAGGCACACATTCTGATTTTACTAAGCATGCACACAGTCTAAATGGAAAACAACACAAATGATTGTGTGGCACACCATACTTACCTTCTAATAAATCCATGCGTTTTAAAATACTGACAACGTCACCAAGAGAAACATTGTCTGAATTGGGTTTGCGTGGAGAGACATTAAGGCAGCCATGTTGTTGCAACATAACTTCTCATCTCAGACTATTATAATCTACTAAGACTCGGAGGGAAAAAAAATATATATATATATTCCATTCCGAGAGCGAGAGAGAGAGACTGATTTTGATTGAGATTATTTGAGCACTTCAGCCAATGAAAGATTTGAGCCCTTCAGCTAAATCAAAATCTTAAACAAAATAATCAAAATGGTTTAATAGATCAATTAAAAAAAAAAAAAAAATATATATATATATATATATATATATATATATATATATATATATATATATATATATATATATATATACGTATGTATATAAAAGGCAAAAGGCACTTCACAGAGCGTTTGAAAGGGACCAAGAACAAAAGTACACACAGAGGGTACTTGGGATTGCAAACACAAGTCAAAAAGGAAGTTAGAAAGGCCAAGAGAGAGATAAGCATTGCTAAGGGGGCTAAAAACAATTCCAAAAACGTTTTTCCAATATTATAACAACAGATCATTCCAAGAGGAGGTTAAATGTGTAAGAGAGATACAAATGGCAAAATCATAGACGAAAAGAAAAAAAAAATAGCAAATATATGAAATGACTACTTTTCACAAGCTTTTGAAATCCGGACAACATGCCCCAACATGTCAACCTGTTCCTATCCAGTTTTAAATAACTTTAGAATAACTGAGGCAGAAGTGTTAAAGGGACTAGGAGCTCTTAAAATAAACAAATCCAAAATGGAAAATTACCCATATGGTAACAGTATAGAGACATTCAACATGGTTTTAGGAAACGAAGATTGTGTCTAACTAACGTGCTTGATCTTTTTGAGGATGCAACATTGACAATGGATAAATTTCAAAGCATATGACATGGTTTTCCCACATAAAAGATTAATTCTCAAACTGAACGCAGTAGAGATTCAAGGAAATGAATGCACATGGATTAGGGAGTAGTTAACATGTAGAAAACAGAAAGTACTGATTAGAGGAGAAACCTCAAAATACAACGAGCTAACCAGTGGAGTACCACAGGGATCAGTATTAGGTCCTCAGCAATTCCTAATCTACATTAATGACTTAGATTCTGATACAGTAAGCAAACTTGTCAAATTTGCATACAACACAAAAACAGGAGTGGCGAATACTGTTGCAGCAGCAAAGGTCATTTAAAATGATCTAGACAACATTCAGAACTGGGCAGACACATGGCAAATTACATTTAATAGAGAAAAGTGTAAGGTAATGCACGCAGGCAATAAAAATGTGCATTACAAATACCATATGGAGACATTGAAATTGAAAAAGGAATCCATGAGAGAGATCTAGGAGTTTATGTTGACTCAGAAATATCTTCATCTAATGTGGGGAAGCGATAAAAAAGGCCAACAAGATGCTCAGATATATAATGAAAAGTGTTGAATTTAAATCAAGGGAAGTAATGTTAAAACTGTACAATGCATTAGTAAGACCTCATCTAGAATATTGTGTTCAGTTCTGGTCACCTCGCTACAAAAAGGATACTGCTGCTAGAGAAAGAGAACAAAGAAGAGCGACCAGAATTATTCTGGGTTTAAAAGACATGTCATATACAGACTGGATATATACTAAAAGAATGGAATCTATTCAGTCTTGAACAAAGAAGACTACGCGACAATCTGATTCAAGCATTTAAAATTCTAAATGGTATTGACATTGTTGACCCAAAAGACTTTTTTGACCTAATAAAAGAAATAAGGACCAGGGGTCACAAATGGACAGGGTTGGGGAAGATACTATGGTTTTAATATATTTATAACCTGTACTTCAGAACTGTGGCATTTTGGCTTATACTATGGTTATCATTATGGCATTAACTTACAGGTTCCACTGAAGAACAGCTCCGAGTCCTTAACCCAGATCCTTTTATACACATAGCCATTATGGTGTGTGTGTGTGTGTGTGTGTGTGTGTGTGTGTGTGTGTGTATATATATTATATATATATATATATATATATATATATATAATATATATATATATATGACACAGTGATTATTATTTCTAGAAAATAAAGATCGTCTCATGTAATCCTCAATTTCAAATTTAACTCGATACTGTTCTCGTTGCATCAGATAAAGTAATAAAAAGAATTGTACGCCAAGCCTTCTAAAAAATGTGCACTTTTTCACCAGGGGAGACAGCAGAGACACTGAGCAGTGTTATTGATTAGAATAAATAATTGCATATTTAAACCAGCTCCATCTTTGTACTATGATGTCCTGTTTTTTTGAGGGGGGTTTTTTGGAGAAGAAAAAAAAATTCTGAGTCAAACTAATCTGTTCGATGAATACTTCTTGAAAATTATGTTAACAGTTCATAAATTTAGTGTGTGTGTGTGTGTGTGTGTCTGTGTGCTATACTAACTGCCAGCATTCGCTGCGGGACATTCAGTGAAGAGTTTTCTCTTTTTAATTGAAATGATTGTTCCACTTGTTGTTTAATTGTTGTACGGTTGCTCTTAATTTAATGTACATGTCTCTTGTCTGCCCCACAGCTTCTTTGTGTGATCCTCATGTGTATTTCCTGCCCCCAGGGTGTTACACTTGCCTTTTCTTACCCTTTCCCCCGTTTGCGTCTTTATTCTCTGCTTAGTTCAGCGCTTATAAATGCTATTGTTAGTAATCACCGTTGCAGAGCAAATAAAAAAGCAACATATTGAAATTTCATTTGCTTGTCTCGTCCTTCTTTGCTGAACCTGTGCGCACCAACGCTGCAATATGCTTTTATTAAAGACAGTTATTTTATTTAATTTTTTATCCCTGTGACTTTATTCTCCCTCTGTCATTTTCTCTGATTTTGAACGCATTGACTGTGACTGCTCCAAGATATACAGTACTGTGCAAAAGTTTTAGGCGGGTGTGAAAAAATGCTGTAAAGAAAGAATGCTTTCAAAAATAGACATGTTAATAGATTATATTTATCAATTAACTAAATGCAGTGAGTGAACAGAAGAAAAATCTAAATCAAATCCATATTTGGTGTGACCACCCTTGCCTTCAAAACAGCATCAATTCTTCTAGGTACACTTGCACAAAGTCAGAGATTTTGTAGGCATATAGTCAGGTGTGTGATTAAACAATTATACCAAACAGGTGCTAATGATCATCAATTCAATACGTAGGTTGAAACACAATCATTAACTGAAACAGAAACAGCTGTGTAGGAGGAATAAAACTGGGTGAGGAACAGCCAAACTCAGCTAACAAGGTGAGATTGCTGAAGGCAGTTTACTGTCAAAAGTCATACACCATGGCAAGACTGAGCACAGCAACAAGACACAAGGTAGTTATACTGCATCAGCAAGGTCTCTTCCAGGCAGAAATGTCAAGGCAGACTGGGGTTTCCAGATGTGCTGTACAAGCTCTTTTGAAGAAGCACAAAGAAACGGGCAACGCTGAGGACCGTAGACGCAGTGGTCTGCCAAGGAAACTTACTGCAGCAGATAAAAGACACATAATGCTTACTTCCCTTCACAATTGGAAGATGTTCAGCAATGCCATCAGCTCAGAATTGGCAGAAAACAGTGGGACCCTGGTACACCCATCTACTGTCCAGAGAAGTCCTGTCAGAAGAAGCCTTCATGGAAGACTTGCAGCCAAAAAGCCATTCCTCCGAAGTGGAAACAAGGCCAAGCGACTCAACTATGCACAAAAACATAGGAACTGGGGTGCAGAAAAATGGCAGCAGGTGCTCTGGACTGATGAGTCAAAATTTGAAATATGTGGCTGTAGCAGAAGGCAGTTTGTTCGCCGAAGGGCTGGAGAGCGGTACACGAATGAATGGCTGCAGGCAACAGTGAAGCACGGTGGAGGTTCCTTGCAAGTTTGGGGCTGCATTTCTGCAAATGGAGTTGGGGATTTGGTCAGAATTAATGGTCTCCTCAATGCTGAGAAATACAGGCAGATACTTATCCATCATGCAATACCATCAGGGAGGCATCTGATTGGCCCCAAATTCTTGGGGGCAAATTCTTTATTCTGCAGCATGACAACGACCCCAAACATACAGCAAAAGTCATTAAGAACTATCGTCAGCGTAAAGAAGAACAAGGAGTCCTGGAATTGATGGTATTTGCCCCACAGAGCCCTGATCTCAACATCAAGTCTGTCTGGGATTACATGAAGAGAGAGAAGCAACTGAGGTTGCCTAAATCTACAGAAGAACTGTGGTTAGTTCTCCAAGATGTTTGGGCCAACCTACCTGCCAAGTTTCTTCAAAAACTGTGTGCAAGTATACCTAGAAGAATTGATGCTGTTTTGAAGGCAAAGGGTGGTCACACCAAATATTGATTTGATGTAGATTTTTCTTCTGTTCACTCACTTTGCATTTTGTTAATTGATAAATATAATCTATTAACATGTCTATTTTTGAAAGCATTCTTACTTTACAGCATTTTTTCACACCTACCTAAAACTTTTGCACAGTACTGTATGTCCAAATTTTCTGTGACAAACTCCTAGCCCTATTGATAGCCCAGCCTACCAAAGTATACAGAGAACACACAAACAATGTAGTGTAATAGTTGTCCACTGTACTCAGTAATTAACACATTCGGGGGTAACAGAGTTATCGGAACAGTTTATTTATGTATCTGCTATGAAAAAGAAGAAGAAAAAGTAGCGGCTGAAGTAGCGGCAACTACATTTTGCAGGAAAAAAATAGCTCTCTACTATAAAATAAAAGTAACTCCCTACAGCAAAGCTAGACAAAAAAGTAGTTTGCTACTATTAGCTCGCTACTCCACAACACTGCAAATGGAGATTAGATAAAGAGGCATTCAGAACAGAAAATAGGAGGCACTTTTTTTTTTTTTTTACACGCAGAATTGTGGGAGTCTGGAACCAACTCCCCAGTAATGTTGTTGAAGCTGAAACCCTGGGATCTTCAAGCTGCCTGATGAGATTCTGGGATCAAAACTGGGATCCTTCAAGAAGCTGCTTGACGAGATTCTGGGATCAATAAGCTACTAGCAACCAAACGAGCAAGATGGGCCGAAGGGCCTCCTTTCGTTTATAACCTTCCTTATGTTTTTGTTCTTAAGAGAAATCTAGAGGAAAGGAAAATTGATTTGGTGATTTGGGCCTTGCTGAAGGGATATCATTGTTTATATATTTGTTTTGTCTGCTTCACCCACAATTATTTTTGGTTTATTCCACAAGCTGTATAATAAGCATCTGCAATTATTTTCATCTTATCTTTGCCTGGACCTCTATCAGCATATAAGTCGCAACAAAATATATATAATATTACAGGCTATTTAAAAATCACAACATTTTCAGGAAGTGGTTGTTTAAGTGAGGTATTTCAAAATGACGTGCCTGCATTTCTGTACCATGAGATTCCGGCCCACTCTAAAAGCAGCAATGCATTTGTCCCAGATGGCTTTCCATAAAGATCACGATGCATGAATGCATTATCTGGTATGTTTACTTTTCACCAAGGTATTTTTGTCATTTGTAGCGAATACGAACCCAGCACTGCTATCCTCACTATGATGCAGTGTGACATCTATGCTGTGCTTAAAGTATTGCTTAACTTTGCCAAGTCCTTTTAAGATTTTAAACTTCAATCAAGTCCCCTTTACCTCTTCGTTATTCTAGGTTAAACAGATTCTGTTCTTTCAGCCTCTCTTCACAGCTCATTCCTGTAAGCCCTGGGTTTAGTCTGGTTTCTCTTTGTTGGACTCTCTCCAGGGCCACAATGTCTCTTTGGATACCGTATTGCTAGTGCAGTCTCAGCAGTGCAGTACTCAACCTCCGCATAACCTCCCTGGATTTGAACACCTTTTGGCTCTATACCCAAGTTTGCCTTTTTGATTGCTTCCCTGCACTGTCTGGCCCTCTTGGTAAGCCTGTTCCAGCTTCAACACATTTGGTATTTGGATCCTACATTTTTGTGACCAGTATGTAACTTTTTTTTTTACTGTGTGCCGTCTAAAATCTAGCCTTGTTTCGCAAGATTTGCTGCACATGCATTTTTTCCCCAATACTTGACATTTCAGCACCAGGATATCAATCGCCTGTTGAACTGCAGACCTTTCAAAATCTACCTAAATGGGCTCCCTCAACTTCCTGCCAAATTAATACTGTACACTTCCTTGGTTTTCATGTTAGTTATCAACAATTTAAAATGATTTTCTTCTTTTATATATATATATATATACACACACACACACACACACACACACACACACACACACACAGTACCAGTCAAAAGTTTGAGTACACCTGCTTAAAACCAGGTTTTTCATGATTATATATGCTTTTAACTGTACAAACTTGTCTATCAACACTTAATATTTCATTATATGATATGTGTACTTATATAAGCTGATAATCATAAGTGAATTGCATTAAAAAATGTAATTTTTAAATGAAAATGTAAATCTTGTCAATTTCAATTAAATGGTCACCCAAAACAAGGGGATTTCAGTCTGAAGCCCAAGTCAGTTGTCTGAAATGTATATAACAGGGTGTTAGAACACTGGCCTAAGTATAAAAGTGTCTTTGTTAGATATTCTCTGAGTTAACTAGAATGTTACCTAATTAACCTTTTGTCGCCAATTATTGTTAACAGGGGAGGGTCCACGATTACTATAAATATAGGCAGCATAGGCACAAGTTTGTCGTTCCTGAATGTAAGGGAGCAGAAAATGGCAAAATACGCTCAGTTAAGCAGAGAAAAAAAAAGAATGTAATTACTTTAAGAAATGAAGGTCAATCTTTAAGACAAATCACAAGAACTTTGCAAGTGTAACTGCTATGGCCAAGACCATCAAAAAATTTGAAGAAACTGGCACTCATGAGGACCGAACAAGGTCAGACAGGCCAAGGGTGACCTCAGAATCAGAGAACAAGCTAATTCGAGTCACAAGTCTGCGAAACCGGCGATTAACTGCCCCTAAAGTACAAGCTCATCTAAATGCTACTAGAAGTACAGATGTTTCAACATCAACTGTTCAGAGGAGATTGCGTGAAGCTGGCCTAACTGGAAGAATTTCTGTAAAGAAAACCATTGTTAAGAGTGCAGAATAAGAGGAAGAGACTTGCCTGGGCCTAAAAACATAGAAACTGGACATTTGAGGAGTGGAAGTCAGTCTTATGGATGACGAGTCAAAATGTGAAATATTTGGGTCCAACCGCCGAGTATTTGTAAGACGCAGAGAGGCTGAGCGCATGAGTTCTGCATGTGTGGTTCCCACTGACAAGCATGGAGGAGGCAGTGTCATGGTCTGGGGTTGCTGTGCTGGTGACAGAGTTGGTGATCTTCACCAAGTCCATGGCAAGCTCAACCAGCATGGCTATCATAGCATACTTCAGGGGCATGTCATTCCAACAGGATCACAGCTAGTTGGGCAGTCCTTCATTCTTCAGCAAGATAATGACCCGAAACACACCTGAAAGTTATGCAAGAACTATCTGGCAAAGAAGTAAAGTGAAGGACAACTCAATCTAATGACCTGGCCTGCCCAGTCTCCAAACCTCAATCCCATAGAACTTGTATGGGACGAACTGGACAGAAGAGTCAAAGCAAAGCTACCCACTAGTGCCCTACATATATATATGATGATACAGTTGTTCTTTAAATACTTGTATATGGCCTACCTCCATGACAGGACTGCATACTATAAAAATATATTTTTTTTATATAAATCTAATGCAGTTGTATTGCCAAAGCAGTGTTTGCAGACAGTTATTGGTAAGTTATCTGCAGATTTGCAGAATATCAGATTAAAGGAAATAGACAGTTGGTGTGAGCTGTATCATGCACTTTGCAAATCAGTGATGTGGTTTTAATACTCGCCACCACTGAAACACCTCTGTGCTAAACTTATTTCACATCTTACAGTGAGAGTGCATTATGTTTCTTGTGGTAGTAAAATGTGAAGTACTGTTTAGTCACCAACTGTGAGATGTTTTTTTTATTATTTAAAAGTACCGGCTATATTTTAAAAAAAACTTCCTACCTGATGACACAGGTAAACAGACTAAGAAAGCCAAATCATTCTCAAATCACCAGTAGTTTATGCAAGAGGCCTTGAATTTTAATAGTACCACACAGGTAGCTACTCAGTTCAGACTCCCCCAAATCCTGACTAGCATCGAGGGGAGTAGGGTTTAAGATCTTTCTAAATTAGCAAAGTATATCCGTCCAAAAACATTTCACATGTAGCCTACAAAAAACAGAAATAGCTGTGAAAATAAGCTGAAATCTGAATCTATTTAGCCTAGAACAAAAAAGAATTAAGGAGGACATGATTGAAGTCTTTAAAATATAAAGTGGACACAGCAAACATAAAACCTCCCTTTTGTCATACTATTTTGGTACTACCTTTAGGGTGATTTGGGTTTACAGGTAGTTTACTTTAGTCTCCTTCCAAACGCAATTAAAATATGGGAGGGTAAATTTAAATGCTTCTATTTGCGTTCCCATTTGGCTTGCGTGACTACTGCTATCGTGCAGCTCTCCTAAACCGAGTTTCCACAGAGCTTTTAGGTTGTGCTGAAAATCCACAAGTGCAGCCTGCCTCATTTGGCCACCAAAAGAATAAAATTAAAAAAACAGATGGAAACAAAAACCTAGGCATTTCACTACACAAACACACACAAAAACACATTCCATAAGAGAGCGATTTGCACTATCCGTTCATTATTTGCTGAAATGTTTTTTGACTACATATATACATACAGATTATATTTATATATATATATATATATATATATATATACACACACACACACACATCACACATACACACACACACACACTGTGAAGGACTGGTTAGGAAATGAACAATATGTGAAAGGAGAACATAAACTAACTGGGTGGTAAACAAAGAAATTAAATAATGTACTGTGTTTGAAATGAAAACTAAAGTTGGGTTAGTGAATACATAATAAATAAATAATTCCGGTTTAGCAGAGACCATACAGGGGGGTATTAGGACCCAGTAGAGGTTACTGGAGTCAGGACAAACTCCAGGTTAAATCAATTGACTAATTATGGGATTAATTCGTTATGTTTAAAAGGGTGTGAGTGTGTGTGTTTCAGTGTGGGTGATGGTAGGAGTTTGGTTGGAGAGTTGGAGAGAAAGGTGTTTGGATTGTGAATTGGTTTTGGTGACGAGGGCACAGGCTTAGCCTGCCTTGTTATCAGTTAGGAACGACAGCTGTGTAGCAAGGGCCCGATATCGGGCTAGGTTTTGTTTTGTTTATTTTCTTTTGTTGTAAATAATAAACGCACGCTACGGCATTTCAGGGCACTGTATGTCTAAAGTGTTTTTCTGGAGAAGAAAAACGTGTGACCAGAGTGCAAGCTGTCACAACATATTATACACATATAATAGAAACAAGGCTTCCTACAGAACTGCAGCTTCACCAATTCTGATCTTTATGGTAGACAAATCATTTAGTAGAGTACATTTTTAAAATAAAGAAAAATCTACCCTACTTGACCACAGTTCCCAATACATAATGTTCTTCTTCTTCTTCTTCTTCTTATTAATAATAATAATAATACATTTTGTTGTTGGGGATCCAGTATACTTTATTCTGTAAATCTTGCAGCAATCTGATGTTAAGCCCCATATTTGTCTTTTTGAATAATGGGTATTTTTCTGAAAACGGTCACTCAAGCCTGGTGCTAAGGTCTGTAGCCCACAGCAATAACGTAGCAATTTAACACATTTCAGGGAGCAAACGTGATTTATTTATTATCCTTCATAGGCACCCATGATAGACACTACTTAATGCTAGTGTACAATGAATTGCATCTTTTTGCTAAGGGACAAAAAAGTCTACGCTTAAAGCAAATAGCTATCTGATGACCAAAACACTAAGGCGTAAAGAATAATAATAAAAAAAAAAAACTGGTTTGCAAAGGGCGTTGTTATTTACTTATTTCAAAGGGCAACTTTGCAGTAGCTTCAGTATCTTTTTATAACCTTCTTTATAAAACAAGTAAACTATGAAGGGACTATAATTGCAAATGGCAGTCACTTTAAACGCTGAATAAATGGGGTCACGTAAAGAATACTGAATGAAGAGGTCTATAAACTCCTCATACTACATGCCTACGTTTTCTGTTTGGTCAAAGAAGCTCTCCAGCAGATCTCAGTAGTCAATAAAGAATTGCTGGCACTGCCTTTAGTTATAATAGAGAGGTTACATCACAAACAGATTGTCACAGTTAAAGTCTGGTGAACATAAGTTGTGCAACAGTTTCAAAAATGGCAAATAAAGAGCTCTGTGTGATATGCAAGATTAATATATTTAAAAAATTAAAAAAAAAAAAAAACACAGGATCAGCACAGCAAACTTGAGCCTCTATTTAAAATTTTTAGACAGCAAAAAGTAAACACACCAGATTATGTGTGTGCACACATAGTGATCTATACGGAAGGCCACCTGCGTTCAAAACGCATTGTTCTGCTTTAGAGAGAGTCAGAATCTCATGGGACAGAAAAAAGGCAACCACATCATTCTGAAATGCTTAACCAGTGCCCAACTTGCTGGAAATGTGTAAGATTTAATATATTTTTTGTTGCAACTTTGTTACGTGGAATGTAATAAACAAAAACCAAAACAGTGAATTTTTCCCCTTCATTTTACAATGCCATTTCCATGTTTGTTTTATATGAAGTGTTTTAAAAGTCAAATTTCACTTTTCGTTTGCTTGTTCAGCTACAAAGGCACAGGTAAACCTCATGTTACTACTTTATGAAAACGTGTCGATGGCCGCTGTTTACTGTGAAGAAACGGCAATGGCAAGGAATGAAAAAAAAGTGGCGTCAGCTTTATGTACCGTTTATTTCGGGAATAAACAAAACAACTTTTAACTTGATCAGCTATTTGCATCCTTTGTTTTGTAGTTAATTCACTGGGTAAAGTAAGCCCTACTCAACGTATTATTCTTTACTCCTGGGATATTCTTCTACTTTAACATGTTAAATATTGTAACGTCTTGCTGTAAAATAAAGGCACACAACACAGGGGCCAGGCAACTCTGCCTGTGTTCTGAGCAACATAATGGCTTTTATTACTTTTTGAAAATGAACGAATATCTAAACGAACATTTAAATGATGAGTGTTTGTCACGGCACTAGTTTCAAGTCGTACCAGGTTTTAGCGGCGCGCTTCCTATAGTGTAAGGAACGTACATTACATGTGCTACATCACATTCTCATGACGACGGGTAGACCATTTTGAGTTTCAAACTGCATGGAAACTACACCAGTGTTAACCCTAACATCACTTAAGTGCAGCACAGAAACCAGGACCAGGGGACATGTTGGAAAAGCAACGTTGATACACTTAGAACAGGGAAGGAGACACTACTTCACACAGAGAGTGGGGAGCGTATGGAATGAGCTACCTAGTCACGCTGTTGAGGCTGAATCACACGACAGATCAAAGGGCCAAATGACCTTCTCTTGTTAAAAACAATGTTTGGAGCAGTCCAGAACAAACTACTTGACACTGAAGCAACTGGAATAATTGTGGCAATGCCCTTGAGTTCAGTCCTTTATAGGTAGTCGCTGCAGTTTTCTCCCATTCTTTATTCTAACCAGAGTAACTACTAATACATGCTATTTATTGTGTCTAGCAAAAAGAAACCTTTTCAAGTTCAAATATTCTTGAAGAGCTTCACTACAATATTTTTTGAAAAATATGTATTTGTTATGACATCCATGCACACCTCCTTGGGGGCATGAGGTAAGGCTGTCGGCTGTTCACAGAATATTTTTTCAACCACATTGCTGTGGACTTGGCTTGTAGGCTGTGAAATAAATACAACAAACCCCCCCCCACACACACACACAAACACACACAACCTGCACTGCTGCACAGAACACGAGACAGTGCCCGGATCCTTTACCATTACCCTTGTACTCAATGCCATAAAAAGTCAATTTATAAAGCTGCAATGCTCTTTGCTGTTGCCATTGACTCGCTGCCTTTTATGGACGAGTCGCCAGGCCTGTTCTTGTATGTGAGTCAGCACATTTTCAGGGAGAGCAAGAGATGAATGAAGAAGGAACAAGGGAGAGAAACTGACCAGGAAAGCATAGTGAGCAAGAACGGGAGCGCACACATACAGTACATAATGAGGGCCCTGGCACAGAACCTCCTTCCTATAAAAAAACTTAACCTTTGAAGGGTAACCCTCCTTTGACAAGATCACTGAGACACAGCACAAAACTAGGAGCATATTTTGTTAACTTCGTCCGAGGGTTTCAGGGGTCTGTCTGAGGGGTGGAGGTCTATCATGACCTCACACCGGTAAGAAAGCCCAGCACTGGAACAGCTAAAACACGGATGCAATTTGTAAACATTACCTTAAAATGAGCAAAACTGCAGGCCAACAAAGACTTTGTCACACATGGAAAAATGTTAATTTCAATAAACATACCATACTGGTAGTTTCATTAACCGTGAAACAACTTCCAAAGTAAATTTTACATTTATGGGCCATCACTTTTGGGCAGAATTGCCATCTTAAAAGACCTTTGTCCTTTTCTTATGTTTGAATATCTTTATGTGTAACATAGGATACTGAAATACAAAAAATACCTTGGGATCGGTGTAGACACAAATCAAGCTGTATAAAGTTTGAAATTATTTATAAAATGATGTAAGTTTCTATCCAAAAGATTCCCATCTACAAGGTACAAAGTTACAGCAAGGACGGACACAACGGAGCTCATGACAATGACAGTGACGAGTGGCACGGAAGACCAGCGGAAGAAGGACATGCAATTGATACATACCTGGTTGAAAGCCAGGAAGCAGAAAGCACTGGTAAGGGGAATAACTTCTATTTGGAGCCATGTTCCCAGCGAGGGGCTGCACTGCTCGTTATTTGCTGTTCCCTTTCTATGATGTTTGTAATAACCCCTGCCTGTAACTTGAGAGGTCTTCAATTCTGGTTATTTGAAATTGCTTTAAACAATAACAGTAAAGTTTCAAAACATCTACGCTTATTCATAGCTTCTCGTAAATTGTATTTTTAACTTCCTGATTAAATTGTGGTGAAAGAATGTATTGTAGAGTACAGTTCTCTGTGTCCCTGAATATTTCTGAATAATGCAAATGCTAGGGTTTAAAGCCAAAAGTGTAAAGCACAAATGAAAGGAGATTACGATGAGGTTGTACAATGCACAGATGAGATCTGGTGAGAGTCCAACAAACAGCAACCCGACTAATCACAAGCGTTAACCCTTTCAGGACCAACCAGCATCTTATTTAGCAATGCATACCACATTATTTAGATAGGTTTTTTTTTTTTTTTTTTAAACTGGTTCTACACCAGTCAGTCAACAGGGGAAGCAGCAGAGTCGCATAATGGGCACGGGTTGTGTGTGCATCTCTCCAATTTTCCAATTCATGCTAAATCCAGAATACTAACCTTACAGCGTTACAGAACACCCTGTAAAGTTGACAAGAAACACATTCTGTTATCTTTGCTGTGTCCCATGATGTCTGTATATCAGTGTTATTTTTTTAAATAACTAGGCAATACAAATTTCAACATTTATAGGAGTGCTGGCTTTCTGTTCCCAGAATACACCACTCATTAAATCAGAATGCTGCAGGAGGAAGCATGATCTGGACACACAGGGATGTTTAGAAGAAAAACAGCTCGCTCTGTTGGCAATTGTTTCCAAATAAAAGTTACATTAGGTACCTACATTGTGTGTGTGTGTGTGTGTGTGTGGAGTGGACGGGGGACGGACAGGAATATGCTGCATAGAAATTCCTGCATATGGACAACACAGGATACAGCAAAGGTAAAGTAATATGCTTCTTCTAAACACTGCCAGGGTTCTGTAACCGTTAACAACACTGAGTGGAGAGGGTTAAATCCACGGCTTTGTCATTTCCAGTTAAGTTGGAGAAGCTGCCCTATAACTAGCTGTATCTAGCACCATGTGATCCTGCCAGGCACCCTGCCAAGGACTGACCAAGTCATTTACCAGAAATTTCACCAAGGAAAGTGGAAAAACAATAGCAAGTGGTGCTGCAAGAACACCCTGCCATGAAAGAAGAAGCGAGAGGCTTGCCTGGCCTGATCCAGAGAATTCCTCTTGTAAAATCCAGGGTCTCTAAAAGAAAATACACAGAGATATAGCCCTTTCCATTGAGGCCCACTGGATTTATTACATTATGGTGCTGTACACAGCCACCACCTCCTTGATAATAGATTGAAAGTCAGTGGAGACAATAAATACGCACACGCTAAACAAAATGCAAACCTACTCAGACATGCACTCACCAAACTAGACTTTAACACTAGTATTCAATTACCCGAGAGAGGAGAAGCTCTGGGATTAAATGGAGACAGCAAATCTCCAAGTAAACAAGAAAAAAGTTTGGGAGCATTTGGCCCATCAAGGTTCGTCCCGTCTAAGAACACCCTTTGCCCAGACTAGTGGGATCTCATTTAACACTAGAACCTGGTGTGCATACATACCTAGAACTACCACAGCGGTCTTTTTTACCTTCTATTAAAATGCATCTAAAACTACTGCAGCGTCGCACGCCACAAAACTGTTTCGTGTTAAATGTAGTCAAAACAGTGTGTTTATTTTAACATACCAAACACAGTGCTTACCTTTAATTATGATTTCCTCACTTGTATTTTCCCATAATTTCTTTGTAAATCAGACGTTTTGATGTTAGTTTGTTTTCCTTCAGGATATTGTCTGTGACACAGTTTTTGCAGCCTGCTTGTTACACGTAAGGTTTACCTGTACAACAGGAGCACTGACACAAGACCTGGGGGTGGTGTTGGATGAGGACTTATTATTGCAAATGCTGGGCTATAAACCAGAGTGGTTTTAGTAGCTCGGAGATTACTTTTGACATGCAGCAGCTGACTGGTTCGACTCAGCTAGCTATTTAGTGGTAAGGGCCTGCTGTGCAGTCCTGCAGTGTATTGGTCTATTCTTTTTAACTAGAAAATAAGTATTTAAAAAAAATAATATATATATATATATATATATATATATATATATATATATATATATAGGTAAAGTAATTTTTCTAATGGATTACCTCAACCACATTTTCTTGACTTTTCAGATTGGCCACCTCAAAAAGTTAATTTGTAACCCTGAAAATACTTTGATGAATCCCACTGCAAAAATGGCTTCCTGGAAAGTTGGATTGTAAAAAGTTTAAATGATTAAACTATGAATAATTGTAAAACATGTTTCTTTAACAGCTACAGCAAATTCAGCAATGGATTTCCTTCCGATTAAGATCAATTCTATTTACAGGACAATGTAATGTCTCATTGCACAACCAAGCCAATTGCCTCTTAACACCCAGGAACTCGAGAGCGGAATTCAACGAGCTACCAGCAGGACGAAGGCTCGTTCTGCAGGCATCTGCTTGAGCTCACCGGTGCTCCTGACCAGTGCACTGTAGCGAATTGAGGAGAAACTGTGCATGTCGGTTTTGCATTCCTATTACCGCTGGAGTAGCAATGCCAATGTGATACTCCCTCTGAAATTTCCAGTGAGAACTAGCAACAGCACAGCCAAGACCCAACCTGCTCTCCTCTGACTCACTCAGACTGCACACCATGCAGCCGTGCTTTTTACGACCCCCAGCACACAGGGACCCCTTCACTCATGGACACTGTTAATAAAGTCAACAGCCGATTTTAAAATAGGGAAGTCTGAGCAATCCTCTATTAAAGAAAACCCACTGGGGGATCACTAGATGTGTGCACAAAGTATTTCTTCCTTTAGAACTAGACTGATTGTTTGTGGAGCCGTCCTGTGGCATTATAAATGTATACCTGTGTTAAATCTGCTAATCCAGAAAGCAAAAGCTCACCATTGTTCTCTTTGACTGTCTCCAAACATAAATGGTTATTCACGCTGCAGTGCTTTTCATTCAGTTGTGTTTACATGGGAACCAATTGTTTTAAGGCAATGCAAGGTACATGAATGCAAGTCATACTGCTGTAAAATAAACCTGTCACAAATATGTAATGTTTTGACACCTATGTACCAACTTCTGAAAATACATGCTGGCAATAATTTAAATGGAATTCACGGGGTGTCCACTGGGCTGTGAGGATAGAGCAGAGGAAGCAAAAATAAGCTGTTCGCAAGACGGGCCGTGCGAATGATGCCAAGGATAGAGGCTCGATCCCGTAACTCGGCTCAGATGGACCAGATAGGGCTCCGCTTAAATTAGGATAGAAAGAGGTCCTGACCGATGAGCTCTCCTTTTGCTGAGGATGGAGCTTCGTTGAAGGTAGCATTCCAGAGGATCTGAAAACATATAAAAGTTGCTCTGCTCGGCAGAGGCGCCTCTCTGGGCGATAGGAATAGCCCAATCTTAGGGCTGAAAGGGGAATAGAAAAAGGATTCCTTGACTGATCTGGTGCTGCCTTCGCATGAGGTGAAGCTCGGTCCTCCAAAGCTGGGAATAAGCTACCGCAAGGGATATGCAACAGAAAAACTGGTTAGTTTGGGATTGAACACTGACAGCGTAAAGTGGGCCACATCCTTAGTAAGTAGTAAAATAGTGTGGTCGGGGGTTCCCTCTGATTCACTCTGCGAGAACCCCCTAGAGCGTGGACGAGGAATCATAGTGACCTGAGGTCAGGGGGAGTGAATCCGCATTTACCCTCCCAAAAGGATGAACCCCTGGCTCCCCGCAGAGACCCACACCGTGAAACAGACAATATAACTGCGCCAATGCACAACATAAATGAGTAGCTGAGAAGTGTCACGAAAAGAAAGGACACACAAGACAAACTAGAAGGGTTAGTTAGTGTTAGTCGTTATGCGATTACCTGCTGCTCAGTGGAGAGGAAAAAAAACCTTCTACTAGGGGAAAACCTCTGATGGTCCTGGCGGACAGGTAGCCCCCACTCCAGGCATGCTAGCCAGTCTTTGGTGAGCTGCTGTTATGTCTCTATCTGATGAACGGATCTAAGAGTTGACTGAGCAAGATGCATTGATAAATAGCAGGTCTGATGGAAGGAAGGGTTGTTTACGGGAAAAGGTACCTTGCCATGGAGGTGTAGGGGCATATTGGAGAGTCGACCTTTGACAGCTGGATGGAACGGCCTTGATGGAGGTGATCGGTTTTGGAGGTCCGGAGCCAAATGAGGACGTGCGAGTCCGGAAACCGAAGAAGGTCGCGAGAACTAATGTTAGATGTGGGAAAGCTGGAAATTGATGGGACTGTAAATTCTGTGCATCTTACGAAGCCGAAGAAAGCAGATAGGCACAGTACTCCCATAACGAGGTCCTCGAAGGGGGGAAAACAGCCTTTCCGAAGAGTCGTAAATATATGTCTGCTGAGATAGGTAGTCAAGGGGACATGACGTGCAGGGGGATTTGAGAATACCTTGAAGTGTTAAGGCAGACTGAGGGTATTGACAAGAGAGTTGGGGAGGGGACTGAATTTAAGCAATTTAAATATTGAATACTGGCGATAAATTATTTCACTGTAGAGGGAGTTACATGGAGAGTCTCTTGCGTGAACGATGGCAAGGCTACGATGTCGTCTTAATTGAAGAGGATAGGTTGGATGTGATTTTGTGCGCAGAACATTGAGAATGTTGTCCAAGCGGTGGTGTGTGATGATCTGGTAGATGGGGCTAGAGCAGCTGTGATGCAACGTCGGGCGGTTTGCTGGAGATTGGAAATATTTGAGGTCAGTCGAACAGGAGCAGATGGTGAGATGGAGTTTCCAGAGGGGATGGGGATGCTTTCAGTCGGTGAAAGCAAGGTATCTGTAGAGATACTATAGAATATGACTAAAAACTACTATAAATACACAATAAACCCTAAATAAAAGTTAATAATCATAAGATTTAAAAGAGCCTTTATAAATATAAAACCAATTCCTAATTTTCAATATCACAGAGCACACCACCCACTTCCTAAAATCAACATGAATTTATCCAAGTCTTTAGTCATTTTATAAAAACAAAAATCAAGTTTAATCGTGGACATTACTAGAGTCCTGAACACTGGACAGCACTCTGTGCGTTTCCATGCTCAACATGGCTCTTCCTACTTTTCAGGAGTCAGCTTGGCCTGCCCCAACAGAATATCTGCCAGTTGGCAACAATACTTATGTTGCTGTCTGTACTGCACCCGAAAGATGAAAACAATGGGAGAGAACTCCAAGGAGAAATCAATGAAGATTCTCTTCAGTGCAGCAAACAACGTCTGTAATCTACGGTAATAAAAGAAAATAATAAAACACTGCCTCTCTCAGTGCAGAAGGGGCAGTGATCTCGCACTTGAGGGTCCAGGATATTCAAAAAGGCATTGGTAGTAATGGTGGCATGGAGGATCCTCTACTGGAGATCCCCTGACCTCTTGGGGAGCGGCAGTTTATACAGGCATCGCCAGGCAGGTCTTATGCTCTCCTCCCCAGTGAGACGCTCTCTCCAAGGGGTGTCAGGGAGAGATTGCTGCTCTGGATAGTGTTAGACTTTTACACAGACTTCATACAACTGTTTTTTATCCACTGTGGAGAGAGAGACTAGACAGGCTGTTAAGGTTCAGTAGGTGGCCTGGTTTATCAGGGTCCTGAGTAACAGAAGGGGATACTAAAAGAGAAGGGAAATTAGTGTCATTGTCTGGCCAACAATGCTCAAGAAACAATTGATTTATTCTCTCTATTGCTGCAAGAGGGAGGGACTCTCTCAAATCTGAAAGAAAACTTGTTAAGACGCTTACAGATCTGAAATTTAGACAAGTAGATAGGATGTCTGCACTTATCCAGCTAAAATTAGTAAAATCAATAAAATCTCTCATCTTTCTTAAGCCTGCTCTAATTAGTAAATAAATAAAACTTTTAGAATTTAAAAGCTCTATTCTAAAACTGGGATTAAACACCAAGGGGTCTTCTAAAAACCAAAACCAATTAAAATCATTAAAATCCCTAGAAATCTTTAAGAACTGCCAAGCACTGAAAACACTCCTATAAAACCGAGGGAGCAGTTAGATCCAAACTTCGTATATGCAAAACAAACAAGTATCTGTCGTACCCAAGTCTCCCCACGCACTGCAGGATTGCTGCTGCAACCAGCATCCTGGGCAGTGGGGGGGTACAGGAACCGCTGGGAGACCTGCAGATGAAACGTTGCAATGTCAATGAGACCCTGCCCCCCTTCCTGTAAGTGCAGGTACAGAATCCCCTTCCTTACCCAGTGCATCCCATGCCAGAAGAACTCCAGCAGCAATTTCCGTATTTCATTAATAAGCATGGGCAGAGAATCGAGACAAGCTAATTTATTGCACAGCACGGAGGCTTCCAGGTTATTAATTACTAGAACTTTTCCTCTGAATGACAACTGTGGCAGGAGCCAGTGCAGGCTTGTAACCTAGCCCTCACCTCTATCATTCCCTCCCAATTTCTTTGGATATCTCCTCGCCCAGGAAGACCCCTAGGATCTTAGGACCCGTGTGGCTCCACTGTAGCCCTACCAGGAGGTCAGGGGGATGAGCATCACCCCAAGAGCCCACTAAATGGGCACTATTTTGATTCCAGTTAATCTTAGCAGAGGAGACTTTCTCAAACAGACGTTGACAGTCACACAGAATCTCCACATCCTGCCTACTGGACACAAACACTGTCAGGTCGTCTGCACAGCAGAGACCTTGACAGCCTGGGAAGGGTTGGCGGGGATCGGGATGCCAGACAACAACTGCCTAATCCTATATAGGAGGGATTCAACTGAAAGGAAGTAGAGCATACCAGACAGGGGACAGCCCTGCCTGATACCTCTCTGTACTGGAATGGGTTCACTCAGGCCACCATTAATCTTCAGTACACTGAAAATGTGACAGTACAACAACTGAACAAACTCTAAGAGCTCTAACACCTTAAACAAATACTGGTGATCGACCTTGTCAAAAGCTTTCTCCTGATCCACATAAATCAGACAAGATCTAAAGTCGAAAAGCTTGGAGGCTGCCAAAAGGTCTCAAATTAAGTAAATATTGTCAAAAATTGTCCTACCAGGAACACAATAAATTTGATCTGACTGGACCGCCGACTCCATGATTTTCTTCAAACAGTTCGCCAGGGCTTTCGACAGAATCTTATAATCGAGACAGAGGATGGACACTGGTCTCCAGTTCTTCAAGTAGCTCAGTTCTCCTCAGTTCTCCATCACCGCCTGCCGACAGCTCAGAGACAGCAACCCCTCCTTGATGCTCTCCAGCAGCACCATGTAGAGCTCCCACCCCAGCAGAGACCAGAACTCTTTGTAAAACTCCACGGTGATCCCATCTATACCCAGCGCTCTACCATTTTTGATTTACTGCATTACATCAGTGAGCTCTTTATATGTAACAGGGGTTCCAGGTCTTTTGCCTCCTCCTGTGGAATCTGTGGGAGATCACGCAGGAACAGCTGGATGTCTTGTGTGTTTCTCTCAGCTTCTGCTGCGAATAAGCTTTTATAAAAACTTGTAGCAAACCTACAGATCTCCACTGGGTCCTCCAGCACCTGACCAGCGGGAGTTTTCAAACAGTGAATCACCCTGCTCTTCGCCGCTTTCTTCTCCAACCCAAAGAAGAACTTTGTTGGCTTATCCACCTCTGTCAAACCCTGGAACCGGGCGCGGACCAGTGCTCCTTGTACCTTCACGACCAGTAGGTCAACCAATGACTGTTTTTTTAAATTTCAGGGCTTCTAACAGCCTGCTATTTGGTTGAGACCCAAGATCTTTATAATGCCCCAGAATCTCCACTTCCAGCTTCTCCATAGCGTTATTCAAGCTGCCTGTAGCATTCTCAGTGTACTGCTGACAAAAGATCTTTATTTGGATCTTGCCTATGTCCCACCACTGCCTCAGGGATTTAAAACATGATTTTATTTTTCTCCACTCAATCCAGAAATATTTAAAACAATCTTTAAAATACCCATCCAGTAATAATTTATTATTAAAAGTGCCAATTTTTACTATGCATTTTTACAGAAGGAAGGAATAAGGACAATGTAATGAGGCAATGGTCGGACAGGTCACTGGGGGAGATAAAACAGCCTTTAATCAAATTTAAATGATGTCTGGAAGTATAAAATCTATCCAGCCTCAATACAGAGAGACATGGGAGGTGGAGTTGAAACGCCAGCACAGGCGTGCAGGATTTATTAACACAAAGTAAATAAACAGGTCATGCAACGCCACCAACGATGGTGGCGCACAGAGGACACATACAGCAGGTGGTACAAAAACTACAACTACAAGGTGCCACACAGGGCAAGCACCAGCCTTATATATGAGGCGTCCCGCTCCAGGAATCGGCTACACTGCGTAACCCTCGCTATACACTACTTGGGATCACTATCCCCTAAACTGACCAACTTATGAGCCGGTATTCTTACGATGACGATTCTTACGGCCTTGGCTGGGCATTGCCTTCACAAGCACCGCTTGCAGTTTCAGGGATGCTTAGCTGTCGTTCCTACAGAGCGGACGCCCTGCTCCTGAGTGTATGCAGCTCCCCTCTGTACCATGGCGCTGCAGTCGCCCTGAGCCATCTCCACCGGATGTTTTTAAACTGACAGACATTCGGTCAAGACACGTTGCTGATAGAGGACCGGCACAGCCAATCATCCACTGGCCATCCTCACAACCAAACCTAGCAGGCAGCAATGTCTCAAACGACTGCCCTTCTGTAAACAACCAATTAGTCAAACAAATAAACTCCAAAATATAACACACAATAAACCCACTTCCCCATATAAATTACACCAACACTAATTTCGACATGTGCACAGCAATCGCCCTGCTACAGTCACCAACATGTTTTTGTCATAGATATCAGGCTTTGAAGGCGACGGCAATGTTGAATAATTCATGCCACAAAAGGGTTCATTTATACCAAGGAGTAGTGGTGTGATTTTGTCATGGTGGTCATGGAACCCGTGAATTTTGACAAAAACAATTTGAGAGAGATTTGCACTTCAGGTTAGACTGCTGGCAGTTTACCACTCCGGTTCACTAGCGCTCGCCGGGCTCACAGCGAACGAGGTTACAGAAACGTGGTTATCTGAGAGTGATGGGGACGAATATAATATTTGTGGGTATACACTGTATAGGAAAGACAGGCAGGACAGAAGAGGAGGAGGGGTAGCGCTATACATAAGAAACAGTCTTGAAGCCCAGGTGTTAAACCTGGGCAAAGAAAATAAAACCGAATCAATATGGGTCAGAATAACAGACAAAAATTCAAAAGGCATAATAATAGGAGCATGCTATAGACCGCCAGATTCAGACGGTGAGCACAATAATCTGTTATACAATGACATTAGAAATGTGTGTAGCAAAGGAGAAGCCATACTAATGGGGGATTTCAACTTCCCCCAAATAAAATGGGAAAACCCGGTGGGTAGCGCGAAGGATGAAATAGAAATGGTGGAAATGACAAATGACTGCTTCCTAACACAATTTGTGAAGGCACCCACTAGAGGGGAGGCATGCCTTGATTTAGTCTTTTCAAATAACGAAGATAGAATAACTAAAACAGAGGTCAGAGAACCACTGGCAAACTCAGACCACAACATGGTCTCATTTGAAGTGTCTTTTAAATCCACAAAAGTAAAGACTATAGCTAAGGTTTACAATTTTAGAAAAGCAAACTATGAAGGTATGAAACAGAGACTAACAGAAGTAGATTGGAGTAAAATAGAGAAAACACCCACAGAAGAAGGATGGTTGTTCTTCAAAAATGTAGTACTAGAGGCGCAAAACAATTATATCCCTAAAGTAGACAAATCTAAATGTAAAACTAAATTGCCAAAATGGTTTAATAGATCAATTAAAAAAAATATTCAGCGAAAAAAGGCACTTTACAGAGCATTAAAAAAGGACCAAAAAGAAAGTATGCAGAAAGAGTACACGGAACTGCAAACGCAAGTCAAAAAGGAAGTTAGAAAGGCCAAGAGAGAAATAGAAATGAACATTGCTAAGGGAGCTAAAACCAATTCCAAAATGTTTTTCCAATATTACAACAGCAAGAGAACATTCAAAGAGGAGATTAAATGTTTAAGAGATACAAATGGCAAAATCGTAGAGGAAGAAAAAAAAAATAGCAAATATGTTAAATGATTACTTTTCACAAGTTTTTACAAAGGAAGATACTGACAACATGCCCCACATGTCATCCAGTTCCTATCCAGTTTTAAATAACTTTAGCATAACTGAGGCAGAAGTGTTAAAGGGACTAGGAGCTCTTAAAATAAACAAATCCCCTGGGCCGGATGAGATCCTCCCAGTAGTACTCAAAGAAATGAAAGAAGTAATTTACAAACCGCTAACCAAGATCATGCAGCAGTCTCTTGACACAGGGGTGGTACCGACAGACTGGAAAATTGCAAACGTAATACCGATCCACAAAAAGGGAAACAAAACTGAACCAGGTAACTACAGACCAGTAAGCCTGACTTCTATTATATGCAAACTTATGGAAACTATAATAAGATCCAAAATGGAAAATTACCTATATGGTAACAGGGTCCTGGGAGACAGTCAACATGGTTTTAGGAAAGGGAGATCGTGCCTAACTAACTTGCTTGATTTTTTTGAGGATGCAACATCGATAATGGATAATTGCAAAGCATATGACATGGTTTATTTAGATTTCCAGAAAGCTTTTGACAAAGTCCCGCACAAAAGATTAATTCTCAAACTGAACGCAGTTGGGATTCAAGGAAACACATGTACATGGATTAGGGAGTGGTTAACATGTAGAAAACAGAAAGTACTGATTAGAGGAAAAACCTCAGAATGGAGTGTGGTAACCAGCGGTGTACCACAGGGATCAGTATTAGGTCCTCTGCTATTCCTAATCTACATTAATGATTTAGATTCTGGTATAGTAAGCAAACTTGTTAAATTTGCAGACGACACAAAAATAGGAGGAGTGGCAAACACTGTTGCAGCAGCAAAGGTCATTCAAAATGATCTAGACAAGATTCAGAACTGGGCAGACACATGGCAAATGACATTTAATAGAGAAAAGTGTAAGGTACTGCACGCAGGAAATAAAAATGTACATTATAAATATCATATGGGAGATACTGAAATTGGAGAAGGAATCTATGAAAAAGACCTAGGAGTTTTTGTTGACTCAGAAATGTCTTCATCTAGACAATGTGGGGAAGCTATAAAAAAGGCTAACAAGATGCTCGGATACATTGTGAAAAGTGTTGAATTTAAATCAAGGGAAGTAATGTTAAAACTGTACAATGCACTAGTAAGACCTCATCTTGAATATTGTGTGCAGTTCTGGTCACCTCGCTATAAAAAAGATATTGCTGCTCTAGAAAGAGTGCAAAGAAGAGCGACCAGAATTATTCCGGGCTTAAAAGGCATGTCATATGCAGACAGGCTAAAAGAATTGAATCTGTTCAGTCTTGAACAAAGAAGACTACGTGGCGACCTAATTCAAGCATTCCAAATTCTAAAAGGTATTGACAGTGTCGACCCAAGGGACTTTTTCAGCCTGAAAAAAGAAACAAGGACCAGGGGTCACAAATGGAGTTTAGAAAAAGGGGCATTCAGAACAGAAAATAGGAGACACTTTTTTACACAGAGAATTGTGAGGGTCTGGAATCAACTCCCCAGTAATGTTGTTGAAGCTGACACCCTGGGATCCTTCAAGAAGCTGCTTGATGAGATTTTGGGATCAATAAGCTACTAACAACCAAACGAGCAAGATGGGCCGAATGGCCTCCTCTCGTTTGTAAACTTTCTTATGTTCTTATGTTCTTATGTTCTTACCACCCCGGTTCACTAGCGCTCGCCGGGCTCGCAGCGAACGAGGTTACCACCCCGGTTCACTAGCGCTCGCCGGGCTCACAGCGAACGAGGTTACCACCCTGGTTCACTAGCGCTCGCAGAGAACGAGGTTACCACTCCGATTCACTAGCGCTCGCCGGGCTCACAGCGAACAAGGTTACCACCCCGGTTCACTAGCGCTCGCCGGGCTCACAGCTAACGAGGTTACCACCCCGGTTCACTAGCACTCGCTGAACTCAGCTCTGCTTTGGTTCTGGCTGTTCGCAGTCCTTCCCGCAGTGTTTTGTTGCCACCGTGGTCTCTGCTTGCAGTGCCACTGTGAAGACTTTCAGGGCTATGATAGTAGCCTTTCCTAAGCCTTAGGGCTGTGCTGGTTTGACTGAAGCTATATAGAGGGGCACCCCTATATATTGCTTCTGCAGTAACTGTGGGTCGCACAACAAACAGCAAACAAGTACCATACTGGGGTGCCACTGAACCGTACCGTACCATGGGTACCACCACTAAGTGTACCTCCGAACCATACCATAGTTACTGTACCGGGTGTACCACAAAACATTGTGCCACTGAACTGCAACAAGGGTATGGTACAGTACCAGACTAGTGCTCAGGCACTGTGCGGCTGCTGAACTGATCAGTTTATCTCTGTTTATATTACCATCTGCTCAGTTCACCACCATTCAGACTCGGATTCAAAATTGGTACTGTGGTACAAACAGCGATATCATCCCAGGTCCAGGACCAGCGGACCCGGTTCGAGTCTCATGCTGTTTTTATTTATTTACAGTACTTTTGCCTGCAGCATTGCTGTGTGTGGTGTCTGAGACAGCGACTTTGAGGGGGGCGCAGGGGACGTGTAACCCCCATTGAGCACTAATGTACCTACCTGGTGCTACAGGCACCGAATTGGTACCAAACAGTAACTGTACATTCTTACTGTACATTGCTGCTATTTGCATAATGCCTTTATCAAACCGCTTTTCTGCGAGTTTTGTGCGCGTTTCTCCAGCGTATGCATGAGTGCTTTACAGAGCGCTCTGCGTGCCTAGGAGCTGGCGTTCCTATCCAAGGACGTGGAGTCAGGTAGCACATCCCCTGTAACAGCAGAGCTTATGCCGTTGATCAAGAGGGCCACTGCGGTCTTGCAAGTGCCCTGGTCTACAGAGTGTCTGCTCGGTTCCATTACTGTACAGTGGTGTTGCTGCTTGAGTAGACAAAACGACCCTGTACTGTTCTGGTACAGTCCCAATTCTGACCTGCTACCAACCGGGGTGAGCAGCGGCCTTAGGGGCTAGCCTTATGGCATTCCAGTTGGTCTGCTATACTGCCTTGTGACAGCTTTGGTATTTGTACCCATGAGGTAATGTAACATTAGGTTATTATCATAACTCTGGTTCCCTGAAATAGAAACGTAGCCATTAACCTTCAAGGTCGCTGCGTCCTTGAGCTCTGTCTATTCAGGTTACAGGGTCTTTAGGAGATAAATACCTATGAGGTAATGGTTACATTTCTATTTCAGGGAACCAGGGTTATGATAATAACCCAACGTTAGCAAACGTCAAATAAAGGGGAATACTTTAATAAACGGTGAAAAAGTGGCAAAATTAAGTTCTAAGCAACTGGCAGAGCAATATCCCCCCAAGGAAAAAAAAAAATCAAAGCTGAGGGAGCAGTACAATGAAAAACAAACTTCAAATTAACCGAAGCCTTTTGTGCATAAACAGACCTCTGCATACCCATAATGCAAAGCCTAAATGCAGACTGATCTTTCTAATCTTTTAATGTACATCTTGTAATGCCAAAACCACAGCTGTGTTTAAATAGACATGAATGAAAAGGATATTGTAAAACTCTCAATCTACAACAAGAACATTTATTTAAAAAAAAAATTAAAATTTCAGTGTTTGCATTACATTAACACACCCCCCCCCCCCCCCCCACACACACACACACATCGAACAAGGTATGCATGTTAATTGAAAAGTAAGCATATTCCTGTTACAATTGTTTTTTAAAAAGGTACTGTTAAAATTAAAGAATCTATGTTTATTTTTTAACTAGAAGCGTGTGTTAAAAGAAAACACATTAGATACATGTCAAATACATTAAATATATGACTTTGCACAAATACTAAATTACATGAATAAATAAACTTAAGTTCAAATCTTTGTTGCCGTGTCTATTTTTAGCTGCAAAATCACATCCCTACCAACAATCAAATCTGACCAGGAGAATCATAGAATACAGCTGTGCACCTGCTATGAAGCCAATATCTCAAAATGTCATCATCCAGAACACAAAGACGCCACAAAAAAAAAAAAAAAAAAAAAACAACCTTTAAATAACTCTCAAGATTTATTAATAGGTTCAATTACAGCCTATCCCTCATGACGAGTTATTTGGCAACAAGATAAGAATGATGTTCATATAATGGCACACCTGGCATGTTTGAAGCCTGAGGCTGGAGGCTATGGCTCCCCAGCTGTGGCATTATGTGCCACTCCCTGAAAGCCCAGGACAGACAGGCATGGCGCGGCACTGCTGGGCATTTTCACAGCGTGGTACTGCTAGTCTGCACCCCGACACATAGGAGAAGTGTCAGCACCACACCGTAGGCTATGTACTCAAATATAATTTACATATATGAGCAAAAGTTTTGCATCACCCAGTAGAATATTAGGATGCAGACAAAAAAAACCCACTATAAAACATAATTTCATGCAATCTAAGAAACTACAAAATGGTATCTGAGCTTAGCAAAGAAACATACAATACATTGCTGACAGCAAGTAGCCTACTACTAGTGTTAAAAAATATATCCTTTTACAGTCAGTTATTTAGTAAAAATAGCAGTGAACTACATAAAAAAGGCAGGTAGGATGTCCTTGTATGAAATATGGGATTGATCAAGCACTTCATGGTGCCTGGACACCTCCTGGCACGTGTTGTCAACAGAAAAAAAAACTGCTCTGGATTCGGGTTGAGTGGCACCGTGGCACTAACGGTACTGTCCCGCGCTGACCTGTCCGACACCATATGAAAGCAACTGCAGCGACACAGGCAGCAAATAGCCTTGCATGCCGTGCCTTTATGCACACAATCAAGTTCTTTATGTGATTAAAAAACGCCCTTCCTGCAAGTAGAAATTAAACAGCTGTCTATTTCTCCATTATGAATTTCACGGAACTAGAAACAGTTGGTAACCAATGAGGTATGAAGAGATAGACAACTGTGCGTTTTAGGCTCTGAAGGGCACAGCTACTGACAATCAAGCATTCAGTTTTTATAATAAATCACAGTCGCAAAAACAGAAACTCTGTTTTTGTGTTACTGCACTGTGTTTTCACAGTGTTTGGGAACATTAACATGAGAAGCACAGTCAGCCTTTTCTAACACTACTGTAACCCCCCTCCCTCCTCTTGGCTCGGCTCTGCACGCTGACATGAAAGCAGTGCCATTCATCAACTCCTTTCTTAAAATGAAGCCCTTGTTTGAGCAGAAAAGGCTTCCTGGCAGTGAGTCCAAAACCAAGTACCTTGCACTTGCACAGGAAATGAAGAAATCACAAGGCATAGCTCAGGAATGAAGGCATTGTACTTAGTCACATACCAGACTTCATGAACAGCAGACAGGAACATATTAGTCAACTCACAGGTCATGTGGAATAGAGCAGAGTACAGACCAGTCACAGGTCGCTCTAATAATGCACACCTCAGCTATTCTTCTAAATATAGTTCCCATGGTATTGTACCAAATGGCTAGCCATTTACACACATACTGCACTCAGACTGAAGTGAGGGTCGTATTGTACTAACTGACTCGCCACTGACACACACACACACTGCACTGAGGGGGAAGCGAGGGACACACACAATAACAAACTGGAAACCAACTGGACAACAGGTCAAACTTTGAAATCTTCAAAGAAACGCTGGTTGGTATTGTTTAGCCCTAGACATAAAAGCTAAGACCTCACCACCCAACGTGTGAGTTCCCTTTAAAGTTTTAGTATGACCCTCAGAAGACTAACGTCAGATGAATATTGTCTGTCTCGCAGATCATTTTGTTATGCAAAGCATGCCTGCCTAGCACTAGGCAAATTGACAACCAGCTCTCCTGTTTGTGTTAGGGATCTGGCTTGGTGACACAATTTAAACGGTGGAGTTTATAGAAAGCGGTAGTGTGGCTTAGTGGTTAGATAGGAGGATTGAGAAAGCGTTTATAGCAGAGTGCTGGAAATGAAGTATAGCTTTGGAATCTTCTATCACTGTTGAGATTGTGATTTCACAATTATGCCTTAGAAACGACTGCAGTTGGTAATCAGTTATGATTATAATCAGTAATCTTATGAGAAAGGCAACTTTGCAGTTAGAAACGATGACACACACAATAGGGTGTTCAAATACGGGCCAGTATCTGCATGCCTAGGGATGCTTTCATTAATTTACATGTTTTGCATAAATGTGGCAAAGAGCTGAACATTCAGACTTTACCGAACACCCTGCCAAGAAACACATTAAATTACCTTTGCTGTGTCTCATGTTGGCCATATCGCAGCGATATATTTTTAAAACACATTGCAGACTCTTTTTACATTTTAATCACACAAATTGGTCATAAATCAACCGAGCAATGCAGCTCTCAATATTTACTCAGGAACGTTTGCCAGGAGAGAAAGAACATGTCTAGAAATCAGTGTATCCAGATCAGCTCCCCTGCAGCAATGCTGGCTTTCTGTTCCCTCAATACATCACTCACTTCAATGAGAGCGTCCGTTATAGAAAACATGGAATAGAGCAAAGGTAATGGAACCTGTTTCTTGTTGGCATTGCAGGGGGTTCTGTAACTCTTAAACAAGCCCTGCCTTTGTTTAAGAAATCCAATTGTATTTCAGAACAGATCTATGGTTCATTTGTTATCCCTGTACCCCACTGGGATAAGCCATACAATCTTTCTGAGCATTTAACTGTACTGGTGAGGTTCCCTGAATTGTATCAACCCCCTGTTTGCAGGTAATCTCTGGATAACCAAGGACAGGTGATGCAAACCTGGGTGATTCCACCGAGCTGTAAAATGATCAAATCATCTCCATTTCTGCTTTATAATGGGTGAGCGAGAGATTAACAGCATGCTTACTACTTGCTGGGCTTTGATACTACACTTCAGTTATTATACTACTTTAGAAAAAATTATGTGCTACTCTTTCAGTGTACTACATTCTATTTTAAAAACAATACAAAACACCATTGGAAACACACACAAATGAACACTGCATGGCAAACATACCAAGGTGTGCCTGCAATTGATTGACTAAAATAACAGCTATTGTACAAAATGTGTTAATTAGTCAACAGACATTTTAAAAATATTTTTGTGAAACAGATGTAGCATAAGCACAGACACAGTCAACAAATCAAAATACCAACTTAATCCTTGTGGTGGTCATTAAAACAAAACAAAATGATTATTTAAATGCACTCGTATTGTATATGCAAACTGGCCCCTTTCTCTGAAGAAATAACATGGTAACCCATTCCAGGTATTCACTCCTCCCAAGTCTGTGTCCACTGAATCTCTAGTACTGGTCTCTGTGCTAATCCAGGATTTAACACTCTGTTTAGTTTTCTAATATAAAAGACTCTGTAAAGATGTTACTAGCCCAATGCATTTTGAGTATTTCAAAATTATTTTGGATGCTGTCACCACAAGTCATCCGGCAGAAACTGGCGTCAAAGAAAATGTCAAACTGAATGCAATTGAGTGAGCCCTAGACAAATTCTGATGCAGAATAACGTGTTTAATGAAAGCATGGGAAATTAATTATTAAAGCTGGAATTGGAAAAATCTATTTTTCAACAAAGTCACATGTTTATTTTTCTTTTTCACATATCAGAAACAGAAAAGGGGCCCATTGTAACAGAGAGGGAATCCTTTTCTAAACTCGTTATGCTTTGGATCTAAACTGAATCAATATCCAGTTTACCAAAGGCCGACCCCTAGCTCTGTTTACAGCCAGTGTCAGCTTTCTTTATTTTCTTATTGTCATTTTAATTAACACTTTTGGGTAATTTTGTAGCCCATGCACCCCTTGCTGCTGACGAAAGATAAAAAAAAAAAAAAAAAAAATAAAAGGACTTTTTGGGTTGTATTGTTAGCATTATTTATATGTAATAATGCTTAGACAGTAATAAACCTGCTTATTAAACATTCAACAAAAATGTTACTTTTCCAACTAATGGATTTGCTTCTAAAATTGTGATGAGCTGAAAGAAATGATTAGCATGCTCAGAGATTTTCTGTTTACAGTTGAGAGGGGGGCAGAAGTTGCATACTTCTCTTGGTCAAAAGTATTTACGTTGCCATTATATTATATATAAAAAGAAATCATGGAATAGTTTTGTTTAACAAAATTTAAGCTAAATTTTTTACTCAAAGTAGCCACCTTTTTCAGATACAACAGCCGAACACACTCGTGGCATTCTTTCTACAATGGAAATCAAATATTGTTCGGAAAGTTCTTCCCTACATTGTTGCAGAAGTTCCCACAAATGTGTTGCACTTGTAGGTTGCTTTGCTTTCATCCTTCTGTCCAGTTCATCCCAAACCAGCTCGATGGGGTTTAAGTCTGGAGATTCCATGATTTGAAGCCTACCCTCTTGTTCTTTTTTTTCTAAGGTAGTTCTGACATAGCCTGGAGGTATGTTTTGGGTCATTATCTTGCTGTAGGATGAAACCCTGACCAACTAGGCGTATATCAGAGTATATCATGCTGTCGTAGCTGTTTTGGTTCAGGGTGCCACTCACTCTGTGCAAGTCGCCGACTCTGGATCCAGCAAAAGAGCCCCAGACCATCATGCTTCCTCCTCCATGTTTGAAGTTGGTGTCACACACCGAGGAACCATTCTTTCACCTACTTGATGGCGTACCAAAACCCTGCGTGATGAACCGAAGATTTCAAATTTTGATTCATCGGTCCATAAGACCTTCTTCCAGTCTTCAGTAGTCCACTGGCGGTGCTCATGGCCCAGGCAAGCCTCTTTCTCTTATTTTGCCATCTTAGCAATGGCCTTCTTACTGCCACTCGACCTGTCAAACCTGCAGCTCGAAGTCTTCTCTTCACAGTTGAAACCGAGACTTGCTTACTTCGACCAGAGTTAAGCTGTGTTTGAAGCTGTTGTCCTGTGAGCCGCCTATCACGCAAGCTGTTGACTCTCAGAAACTTGTCTTCTGATTCTGTTGTGGCTTTGGGTCTGCCAGACCTCTTCCTGTCAGAGTTTCCTCCAGTTTCCAAGTGCCTTTTGATGGTGTAGGAAACTGTACTCACTGACACCTTGGCTTTCTTTGCAATTTCTCTAAAGGAAAGACCTACATTTTTAAGGGTTATAATGGCCTGTCTGTCTTCCTTTCTTAATTGCCTTTTTCTCGCCATTATGATAGCAATACACTACTTCTTGCAGTACAATACTGTCCAAATAATGCTTAAGAGGGTTTAGTAACACAGTCTGTTCCAACATTGCTTTTATACAGACAGAGGGTTTGTAAGTAATCAACACAAGTTGGGACACCTGTAGGAATTGTTAGCATCAACTTTCAAGGCTTAATTTACTTCCATTGCTGCAGAACAGCTGTAAGTTGTTAACCCATTACTTGTTCCCTGAAAAAGGCCTTTTTGTATAACTCTGAAATGTTAACTATTTTTCAGCTTTTGGTAACCTAAACTTTTTTTTTTAACCTCTGACAGTTTACCGCTTACCTTTGTACCATTTCAGGTTATTCACTGGACTTGAACTGCTTAAATTTCAATGAAAACTGGAAAAATGGGGGTGTTCTAAAACTTTTGACTGGTAGTGTGTGTGTGTATGTATATAATATATATATATATATATATATATATAATATAGATATATAGTATATATAGCTTATATATATATATATATATATATATATGTCAATGGGAAACAGCCATGATCCCCAGTTATTAAGCAATTGTGTATTCAGAAGGCACCAAAAGGTCTAATGTCAGTAGTAAAAACTATCTTGACACAAGTTACTTGAACATTGCCTATGTCAAAAGGTTACAACCAGCTCTTCCAAATCCTTACTACAAATTTGACAGTCTCTAAATGTTTTTTTCATGGCTGCACTTACCAAAATGAAATGCTTGAATGAGAGGAGTGAATTCATCCCATCAGTGATTCCAAGTAGCTGACTGATCTCAAAACCTTGTCAGTTGGGTCTCAAAAGAACCCAGTTCTTCAGCATCATCATCATCCCCTCAACCCTCGGTTTTAATAATCTAAATATTTTAGCCTGCTGGAAGATTCAATAGTCTCACACACACACACACACACACACACACACACACACACACATATACACAGTGCCTTGCAAAAGTATTCAGACCCCTGACCAATTCTCTCATTACATTCAATTACAAATGGCACATTGAAATTTCGTTCTGTTCGATATTTTATCTTAAAACACTTAAACTCAAAATCAATTAAAGGTGACATTGGTTTTATGTTGGGAAATATTTAAGAAAAATAAAAAACTGAAATATCTTGCTTGCATAAGTATTCAACCCCCACACATTAATATTTGGTACAGCCACCTTTCGCTGCAATAACAGCTTTAAGTCTTTTGGGGTAAGTATGTACCAGCTTTGCACACAGTGTCGGAGTGATTTTGGCCCATTCTTCTTGGCAGATTTGCTCCAGGCTGTTCAGGTTGGTTGGACGACGCTTGTGGACCGCAATTTTCAAATAGTGCCACAGATTCTCAACAGGATTGAGATCAGGACTTTGTCTGGGCCACTGTAGGACATTCACCTTTTTGTTCTTGAGCCACTCCAATGTTGCTTTGGCCTTATGCTTGGGATCACTGTCCTGCTGAAAGGTGAATTTCCTCCAAAGCTTCAGTTTTTTAGCAGACTGAAGCAGATTCTCTTGCAGTATTTTCCTGTATTTTGCTCCATCCATTCTTCCTTCAATTGTAACAAGATGTCCAGTCCCTGCTGATGAGACGCATCCCCACAGCATGATGCTGCCACCACCATACTTCACTGTAGGGATGGTGTGTCTTGAGGCATGGGCTGTGTTAGATTTGCGCCACACAGCGCTTTGAGTTTTGGCCAAAAAGCTCTATCTTGGTCTCATCTGACCACAAAACCTTTTCCCACATTGCAGCTGGGTCACTCTCATGCTTTCTGGCAAACTCCAGATGCGCTTTCAGATGGTACTTTTTGAGCAATGGCTTCTTTCTTGCCACCCTCCCATACAGGCCAGTGTTATGCAGAGCTCTTCACATGGTTGACTGGTGCACCATTACTCCACTCCCAGCCACTGAACTCTGTAGCTCCTTCAAAGTGATTGTTGGCCTCTCCGTGGCTTCTCTCACAAGTCTCCTTCTTGTTTAAGCACTGAGTTTTGAGGGACGGCCTTTTCTTGGCAGTGCCTGGGTATGTGATGCAGCTTCCACTTCCTGATTATTGATCCAACTGTGCTCACTGGGATATCCAAACACTTGGATATTATTTTGTACCCTTTCCCTAATCTATGCATTTGTATTACTTTATCTCCAACTTCTGTAGAATGCTCTTTGGTCTTCATTTTCCTTCAGATTCACAGCCTTACCAATGATCCTTCAGCAGTGGGGTTTATATCCAGAAAATGTGACAGCAACTTTAATGGTTCACAGGTGGAGGCCAATGGTAAGGTAATTGTGTCATCGTTTGGGCAATTTCTTTCATCTGTGCAAACTGGGAGCTTCCACAGCACAGGGATTGAATACTTATGCAAAAGCGTTCCACAGGGATGCTGGCCCATGTTGACTCCAATGCTTCCCATAGTTGTGTCAAGTTGGCTGGTAGTGGATCTCTACTCCAAATAGCTCGTTCCATCTCATCCCACAGATGCTCAATTGGATTGAGATCTGGTGACTGGGCAGGCCACTGCAGTAAGCTGAATTCACTGTCATGTTCGTGGAACCATTCCTGGACAATTATAGCCTTGTGGCATGGGGCATGATCCTGCTGAAAAAATCCATTAGCAGATGGATACACTGCTGCCATGAAGGGATGCACCTGATTGGCAATGATGTTCAGATAACCTGTGGCATTCAAACATTGCTCCACTTTTATCAAGGGGCCCAATGTGTGCCATGAAAACACACCCCACACCATCACACCACCACCACCAGCCTGCAATGTTGACACGCGGCATCATTTACGCATGTGGTTTTCTCCATACACTAGTCCTCCCATCAGTGTGAAACAGCAGGAACTGGGATTCATCAGACCAGACAATGTTTTTCCAATCTTCCAGTGTCCAGTGTTTTCGTTGCTTAGCCCACTGCAACCGCAGTTTCTGGTGTTTTGCTGAAAGAAGTGGAACTCTGTTAGGTCGTCGGCTGCTATTACCCCGTTCGTGACAAGGTATGACAAGTTGTGCATTCTTTTATGGATCTTTCGGCACCAATGTTGTACTGGACTGTCAGTTGACTAACTGTAGCCCATCTGTTGCTCTGCACAATTTGTGTCAGTCTCCTTTGGCCTCTTTCATCAATGAGCCATTTTTGACCACTGGCCTGCCGTTGGCTGGATGTCTTTTGGGTGGTGGACCATCCTTGATACACACGGGAAACTGTTGAGCGTGAAAAACCCAACAGTGTTGCAGTTCTTGACACACTCAAACCAGCGCACCTGGCACCTACTACCATACCCCGTTCAAAGGCACTTAAATCTTTTGTCTTGCCCATTTACCCTCTGACTCAATTGTGTCAAGGCTTAAAAATCCTTCTTTAACCTGTCTCCCCTTCATCTACACTGACTGAAGTGGATTTAACAGGTTACCTCAATAAAGGATCATAGCTTTCACCTGGATTCACCTTGTCAGTCTATTTCATGGAAAGAGCAGGTGTTCCTAATGTTTTGTACACTCGGTATGTGTGTGTGTGCGTGTGTGTATATATATATATAATAAAATCATGATACTTACGTATGATGCATTGTAAGATCAAAAAAGTTATTTAATAATGAACCAATTTGTTAAATGACAAAAATGAAATAGAATAGGAAAAGTATGGATACATACCCACTATAAAACACGACTCATTCAAGAATCATTTGGTGAACAACTATGAGCTATATTGGGCTTTGGGTCTTGTATCAAGATACATATGATGCTTAGCTTTATTACGATATGACATATCATGCAAAGAAAGTGATGATGTATCGTCGATACACAATGAATTGTTGACACCTCTATACTTTTCTATAGGAAAACAGAAAAATGGTGTCATCATCCATGTGGAAGATCTTGCCCTTACCCCCCCCCCGCTGTCATCCAATGTGCAGCGTTCCACAGTGACAGTTCTCCAACACTGTGACTCATAGACCTCTAGTGGACCAATCTGCCGGAACTTTCTCTAACAAATTCCTGACTGCCATTACTTATCAGAAACACTTGAACCTGTGAATTCTGTGGCTTGTGTAAAGCTCAGTTCTGACCAGACTCAAAATGCTGCACAGAATAGTACCATGCCCTTGTGCCGTGCTCGTCCCACCCCCCGTGGAATTGTGCTGTATTATTAATAATAATAATAATAATAATAATAATAATACGAATAATAAGAATATTATTATAACAGAAAGCATTGGTCAGGAATACAATATTGGTCTAATAACGTTGATACTGTTTTGGTAGGAGGGAGTGTTTCATATCATAGGGAAGGGTGTTTGGTAGTCTTTAATGAACACCAGGAATGGACTTGACAGAAAGAATCATATTGTTTACTGACAGTAGACAATGGGTCTAAACAGTGCAGAACTTAATACTACAGCACAAATTCATAACCTGACTTTATGATGACCTTAACCCACTATAATTTTTAATATAAGCATTAATACAGAGTTAACAAGCATGGTATTAAAATTCATCACTACTCATAGCATACAGTTGTGTAACGCGTATGAAGCTAATATCTTAGAATTAGGTCTATTATCGGACAGCCCATGCACTATTACCTGTCGTAAAGGCTACCCGGTCTCCTGCTTGAATGGAAGTTTTCTTATTTTAAATGTCATGATACAAGCAGGGGCCCGACATTTAATAAACCCCATAGGACGGCGATTACAGAGGCAGAGAGCTGTGCTGAATGGGTTATTGTATTATCCACACCAATCAATTCAAATGCAGCCCTTAGCTTACATTCATGCTACAGATAAGGGTAACTGCATTACTTCAAAAAGGATGGATACCAAACATGTGGATTTTATATTTTATTTATTAGTTTTAATGATTTACTTATTCCAGAGTGTTTTTTTAATAGGATGTGCAGGCCAGCATCAGCAATGTTTCAATGTCTGGTCAGACCCAATCAGAGACCAGTCCCTGCTGGTAATATTAATAATCTTCTCTCCTCCACTCAAGACCACGCAGGACGGTAAGTGGTAGAAAATTTTGACATGGACATAGCACACTCTTACACTCTCTGAAGAAGGTCTGACATTGAAAAAAATCTGTTTCACCCTTTAATCATAGTCTGTATGTTTTTAATCTACCCAACAACAACTTCAAATGTTTACAACCAACAAAAGATAGCACTTTGATTAACTTACAATTTTAATAATCCTCAATAACACATAGTTTAGCATAATTTCAACATAATTCACAACTATTATTATTATTATTATTATTATTATTATTATTATTAATTATTATAGAGATGTATGTAAAAGAAACAAAAAGCATAGTTCTGCACGTCATCGACATTAGAAACTAAATCAAACAAAAAATGCGTCTTACCCGCAGGGTTCCTTCTGTATAAAGCAAACGATTTGGGATAGGTCAGCGGTGCAGTATTTTCTTGAAACGCAAAGTTTGCAGGGTCTACACTCCAGTACCCAGGCCCCTCTGTCTTGCGTCGCTCTCTCTCTCTCTCTCCGCCTGTCTCTCCCTTTGCAGGAAGTGAGAGCAACTCACATGGACTGCATTTGAACTGCACTCCTCCTGACATCATGGTCCTGGCATTTAAAGGAACAGACTTTCACCGTTGCGCCAGTGCTGACTGACAGTGAGACCGATCATTTGATATATGAATCGCTGTTGACATATAATATGATTAGGACTTGAAGTTGTGGGGTTTTATTTTTGATCACACGACGTCCTTTTTTGAGCCGATTCTGTTTCCTAATTAAACTCAGAAAAAGTTGTTAATTACAAAACAATGCCAGTTGCTTTTACATTCATATCGTGAGCCTGATTCAGTTTTTATTACATTAATTGCTTATCGCTATCCTAATTGCATTCCATTCAAGCAGTCGCCTAGTTTGTCGTTTGTTCATTTAACAGAGTTAATTGTCCTGATATATTTTCTTTACCCAGTACAGAGTGTACACTGATAAAATCCATCCTTGATTTGTAGCAAAGAAAAAAATACATCTTAAACCCAGTTTTTACTTTATTAGAATGCAGAGACATCTTATCAAACACCCTAAATATGAGCTGTGCTGCAGTCTGACATTGTGAAGTATGGTAACCAAAGGGGAAAACCCCTAGATTGCATCAAGCATTTATAATCCCCTGAGCTGGGGGGAGATTTCCTGTGAAGGCAGATGGGTGTTCATCATACTTTACATACTTCCCTCTCCATATATCTGGAAAATTCATCAAATTGTCATGAAACTTGGTATTAACATAATTTCTTCTAAGAGAGTATCAGATTATTGGAATTGTGAGATTTACATTTTACCATCTATCTGGCTAATTGCTTCTCAAATTGTTATTCTATGCTATGCTGTACATAGCATCGGTATTCAACTTGTTTTTGAATTTGCAGCTGTGGCGAGGATACAAGTTACTGACACGACTGTTTTTAAATGTAATTGATATGTGCTTGAAAAACATCTATATCATTGATATGTTCAAAGAATACAGAAGTGTCCCAACTTTAAAGACACTATTAAAGTGAGTCTCTTATTAAAAAGGTCAGAGGGTGTGGCAGTGAAAGGGTTATTTGATACAGCTATGTACCAAACATTAAGACAATAACACAAATCTAAAAAAAAAACACATGGCCTCAATATAACATTGCATGGTCACCCACATATTTAACTTGCCGGGTTAATGTACAAATATGAAGTCACTATCTCAAATGGTTTCTGAGATATAAGGCCTTGATACTGGCGACTACAGCTTTAAAAAACAACTGGCACAAAAGGGTTCATTTTTATTTCATGAGATCCATGATCAAACTTGAGGACTCACAGAATATAGCTGTGCTCCGAGCACGAAGCCACTACCTGAATGAGTTAGGTCTTCATCATCCGGAATCCCAAAGGTCACATGGCCCTACACAGTGAAGGGTGCTGTTAGATTTTAGCAGATTTACAAATTCATACAAGCACCCCCTCAGGGATGTTTATTTAACTGAATAAAACATATGTAACTTACTAAAATGGTATCTCAGTCCCAATGAAAAAAGGGAGGAACAGGCAATGTTACAGCAAAAAGTCATAATTAAACATTGTGATGGCACATCACCAGTTTACACTTTCCCAACCACTGGTTTTCACTGCTGAGCATCCTTTTTAATAAAACAATTCCAAGCACTGGAAAGCTTGTCTCATTTTGAATTTCCCACATTAGATGCCATAGAATCTTTCATCGTGAGACACAGAGAATCGTGAGGGTCTGCAATCAACTCGCCAGTAATGTTGTTGAAGCTGACACCCTGGGATCCTTCAAGAAGCTGCTTGATGAGATTCTGGGATCAATAAGCTACTAACAACCAAACAAGCAAGATGGGCCGAATGGCCTCCTCTCGTTCGTAAACTTTCTTATGTTCTTATGAAAACAAACCAAAAAAAACCAAAGAAAACTGTGTACGATATAAACTTTGTGAAAATGACCCCTGCCAAATAAACAAATAGTAATAAAAGTCATACCTACAACAGGTAGGAGAGACTTGGTATTCATTTAACCAACTTTATATACTTACTGTTTAAAAAGTCATAGAATCCATACATTTAATACAAGTAAAATAAAATGAGGGTGACGTGAATTACTTTAGATTATAATTACATCTCAAGTTTCTGGTGAATTCTTCATAATCCATATGATATCAACAGAAAGATGCAATTATAACCATGTAATTCTCTGCAGCCTATCTATTATTATATATCCATAATACACTATCCTTTCGATAAATGATTGTGCCTTCTGTAGTTGAATTTCCATGTTAGCATAAAAAGTAGAAATATAAAGTATACTGCATTAATCAGTGTTGTTATATCAATAATAGACTGCTCACTGTTTACTGTGGTTGTAATCAGTCACCCTGAAATATTTAGTTGCAATATCAGAAATGTATAAACTAGCTAAACCATGTTTCCCCCCATGGAAGTATTAATGTGGCAATCCACCAAAACAGATGCTGCAAAAAATAAACACTGACAGAACACAGTGGCCTAACTAAGTCCTTGTTTCAGAGCCTGTAGAATCGTAGTTGCAGGGGTTCTTCAGAGCCTGTAGAATCCTAGTGCTGGGGTTCTTCAGAGCCTGTAGAATCCTAGTGCTGGGGTTCTTCAGAGCCTGTAGAATCCTAGTGCTTCAGAGCCTGTAGAATCCTAGTGCTGGGGTTCTTCAGAGCCTGTAGAATCCTAGTGCTGGGGTTCTTCAGAGCCTGTAGAATCCTAGTGCTGGGGTTTTTCAGAGCCTGTAGAATCCTAGTGCTGGGGTTCTTCAGAGCCTGTAGAATCCTAGTGCTGGGGTTCTTCAGAGCCTGTAGAATCCTAGTTGATGGGGTTCTTCAGTCATGGTACAACCATTGAGAATGATTATAAAAATCATTACTGCCAGAAGGAATACATTTTACTAGACGACAACAGTAAGTGAACTTGACCTAAAGAATCATTTAAAGACAAGGCCTTACTCACAATCCGTTAAAGACTGTTTTAGGATTGCTTTTATAAACATTTAGGTTAAAAGTAATTTTGAAAACTGAGAATAAACACAAAAAACTCTCTTAAAACACTTGAAAAAGCTTTTACAAACTGCAAACCTGGAGGTAGATAATCATAGCCAAGTGCAATAGTGTCCACAGTGTACCTAGCACTGAATGGGAGGCTAATTTCAGTCCCTGTTTCGATTCACCTGGAGACTAATTTCAGCACAGAACTGATTTGAACTTCATTCAGCAAATCAGAATTGGGCACGGACTCCATACGGAGCTCAGAGCAGGACTGAAAGAAGGACAGTGAATACCCGTTATAAATTTAAAACATACGTGGCTATATATTTTTAGCATGAACAAAAGTAGACAATAGACAAAAGATAAATGTTTTTTTAATCTGAACTTCACACATGCAACGTTTGTAAGAAATTCTACCACAAATAAATAAATCAAGGTAAGTAATGCTCCCCTACACACACACACACACACACACATATATATATAATGTGTTAAAGAGAAAGAGAGTGAGAGCATCTGTGATGTGCAGTATAAAGCAAATCTGTCAATGTGATGCTCAGCTACATGTCCACAAAGACCATGAAGCACCAGCCCAGACCTCCAACCAGAAGCATGGTGACGTGGATACCATAGATGAAGAGTTCATTGAGAAGGCTGAAGTCCAGTCGGCGACGGCCCAGGAGCAGTAGGACAATGGAGAGCTTGTACTGGCAGCGCAGGAAGACCCTGATGCCTACATATTGCAGGCAGAACAGGGCAGAAAGCGCCACCCACAGGATGGAGGTGAAGAGACTGCAACTGAAGTAGAGGAGGAAACGAATGAAGCCATACATCCAGCGTGACTTCAGGTACAGGTCAAAGTTGTTGTACTTGGTGCGCACAAGCTGAGTGGTGCGCACTGGCCCGCAGGCAGAGTGCAGGCAAGTGGTGTGGGGCCCATGGAACGAGCGCACCCGCCGAGGGATGGGGATCACAGGCATGGGCAAGGACAGTGAGCCCCAGGCTTCATGGAGTCCCTGTAACAATGCCCTTCCTATGGAGCACAGTCCCACATCATCCACCGACACACACCAGGGACCTGCGATCAACTACGATACCAATATCTCCAGCTAGGCCAGCCAGCATTCCGCTAGATCCTGATACGGAGCCTGCAACAGGGAAGATTAAGAATTCCAGTTGATTATTAATAGTATTTGTGCATCCACCACACATCAAAACATCAAAAATAATGACCTGCTGTAACAACACCCTTTTATCAAGGGTGCCTCAAAGAGTTTCTTACTGCACTTTAATATTGATAGTTTAAGTTGGATTTTCTTCCAGGGTTCAGTAGCTTTCTAACAGCTGTTGCTTGGGTACCTCAATGACAAAAAGGCACACGTCAGCAGATTTACATTCAGTACTTCTGATCAGTAAGTGGGTTGCAATGACAAGGCGACACGCTATGCATTTCAAATCAGAACATGTATTTTAAAAATGACAATTATATATTAAAACTAATTTGTACTGTATATAACATACAAATGATATGCATTACTATACAAAATCTGAATTGAACTTCAAGTTTGTAAACCTTTAAGGTGAATGCGATTCTGAATGCTACCTTAAAATTGGATTTATGTTTTGAAACAATAAGGCTACACAAGGTACAGTTACCAATTACAGAGTATCCGAATGCTAAACTGAACCAACTCAAATTAATTAACTGACCCATATCAAATAAATACCACGAAACAAGTACAGATGTGCAGCTGCGACGGTATTTAAATATTAACACTTATTAAAATCAGTATTTGAATACCTTTGTAGATACCTGATCAAACCTGCATTGTACCATTTAGAAATATTGGAATTAGGAGATCGTTTGTGCGACTGCACCGAATGAAGGCAGGTAACAGTCGGCAAGCAAGGTAGTTATTTATATCAAACAGGCCCATGTATTGGGAATATTTTAATACACACGTACCCCTCCCAAGTACACAATGAAGCAGCTTCGATTAAATTAAATACATACCGTTCGGTTTCAGTTAAACACTGATGACATCTGGCCTTGCTGTGGTGGCTTGCAATGCAGCGACTCATTTCAGGCGGTACCTTAGAAATAACAACATACACCACTGATGCCAGGGATGTCAGAATACCACTCTGGATGTTATAGCATAAACCAGAGGCGTACACATGGTATATCCGGTGCTCCAAGTTCAACCCAGGGTTGTGCGGACAGGGCGATAAACACAGGTACAGTCAAAATGAGTAACAAAACAATGATTTAGCAAATCTAAAATACCTTCATGCATACAATTAAACACTCAGTGGGATGCACGTCAAAGATATTTACGTGAAGACATTTTTCTTAAGTAAAATATTACTAACCTGTTTAGTCTTTCACATTATTTCCCTTTCCCTTTTTTTCGGGGGGTTAAAATTTTGAAACCATCACAGATACTGCGTAATCCAATCAATTTAAGGAAGTCAAGTGGGGCATGGTTTTATACCAGCGTGTGTGTAAATCCTGTTCAGTGCTTTTATTATTTACAGTTCAACATTCCCAATGACGAAGCACTTCACGGCTTGTCGCACTTAAACAGCCTCACTCCACCCTACACGGCGTTACTGTGCCAACTACTTCAAAACAAACGAGAGCGAAGGAATGGTGGGAGAGGGGATGAACAAAACCAGTGAAGCCCCGCCCACAAAAGTAAAAGCAGTCGTCTTCAAACATGTCCAACTGTGAGCTAGGCTCTTTTTGAAAGCCTTCTTTCGTTTTTTTTTTTCTACTGCCCATATGTTTTATTGATGTCCTCAGTGTTAAAAACCTGTATACAGTATTTACGTCATTGTCTATAGTCTATCTATACCTGTTAGTGTTTTTATCAAAGTGCTTTTTCTTCCTCCACTTTGGTTCCCCTATACTGCCCCTTAACCCTTCATTTTTTCCCCTTCTCCCGAATCTTATCCCAGGCTGTGCCACAGTTGAGCAGGATTGTTTTGAGGAGCATGACAGAGTCTCAGGCATCTTCCATGGCCACCACACCCCCCAGGACTCAATCCTATTGAGCAAGCTTTGGGACGAACATGAACAACACATTTGTCATCACCATCCTATGCCTAATTCTTTATACCAATTTTGTAAATCATTCATGACTGAAAACACCTTCCCTTAGTGTCTATACCATGTTGTCTCAAGACTTTGATCAGTGTAAATATTGTGAATTTGACAAAAATGAATTGACTGTACCAAGAGTTAAGGGCAGAGCCTTCTCTTTTTATATAGCACCCTCCTCATTAGAATTTGCTGGCATGCTTTACATCACTATGGGCTGTATACTGTGTGTGGTGTACACATGTTTTGTTTAAGTGACTGAATGCATGTCGTAACTTTATGTATGACAAGGTCACTTAAAACATTTTGCATGGTAATTAATATGCTTTACAATACTCTGGGATGTACATTGCTTACCTTTGTTTTACCATTATTTAACTAAGCTCTATGACACTTTCCTATGCTTTACTATGGGAAACTTACACGGGATCATTTTGGTGGTGTTGGTCTCATATAGTGTGTCCTTTTGTATTTCGAGTACACTTTATTTAATGTATACGCATGTTTCCTATATTGTATAAGCCTTTTTGTTATGCAAACACAGAATACTATATCAAAATAAGAAAGCTACCTTGTGGTGAGAAATGAACTGCTTTAAAGGTGTTGGTCCTTTAGAAACATATACACGTTCTGCTGCGTGGTGTTTTGCAGTAAAATGCTTTAGCTGCTTGCCAAATGAACTTCCTATTGGGCTAAACAAAGTGCTTACACAGTTGTAATAATATTCTGTTTCCTTTTAAGCATTTGTGTGTTTCTCTATGTGACCAGGAAAGCCATGCAGACATTCCCTTAAAAAAATTTCCCCACAGTAAAAGCATAGCAAAGTGTAATAAACACAGTGAAAGCATGGTAAAGCATAGGTAAGCATTACAAACCCCAGAGAGGTACAGTAAAATATAAAACATGGTGCCTACATAGTACAGTATAACCATGGGAAAAGTGGCAAAACTAATGTTCAAATTTACCCTGGCAAACTTTTATAAGTGTTACTACCACCAGCAAGTCTTTACATTGAATAACATATATCTGTTCAAATACACATACTGTACTATATATAAAAGATACTCTCCCAGTGATGATTGTAAAGAGCGCATGGTTTCCATTCTTATAAAACATGATCACAATATGAATAACTACAGGGTCAGTAACCTAACTGAACAGGCGCCTGTCAAGCCCAGGAAGGTAACTCCTTGAATAAGCCCTTGCATCTAGGATTCAGCAGCTTTATCATAGTAAAGCGTAATAAAGCATGGTCAAATCTTGTAACATTGGTAAGCACTGTAAAGCATTAAAAAAACAAATAAAACATGTCAAACCATGGTAAACTATGGTAAATGCATATTATAACCATGGGCACAGCTTGGGAAAACTGCAGAATTACCATGGTAGACTTTTATAAGGGATCTGTTGTCTTTTTTACGAGTTAAAAGAGACATATGCGTGGACAGATGGAAAGGATGTCCCTCTGAATAATAACATGCAGATTGCTAGTCTCGTGTCTCAAATCAGTAAACTTTAAAAGGAAGTTTTAAGTAACTTTTAAAAAGTCTTAATCAAAGGAATCACAATCATTGAATCAATCTTTATTTCTTATATAGCACTGTGGCGTAGCGTCCCGGTCAACGCTGATCTGCCCCCTTGAAATATTAAACCCAGACACGGAAACTGAAGTCAAGCACTTTCACACACTTTTATTTAACAAAACAATTAAACAAAACACAGGAACAAAAACACAGGTTTGAATAAAACACTATTACATAAAATAAAACTCTTCCAAATAAACAAAACAGCACCAAAGCTTTGGCTAAGATGGTGCCCAAACAGAGTAGAACTGGCTGCTCTCGCTTTCTCTGTTTTTTTCTGTCTACACTCCTCTGTACACTCTCACAAACAGACACTCTATCTTCTCTTTTATACCATTTGACCAGTGGTTCGTTGACAATCATTCAATCAATCACCACCTGCCCACATTCTACACTCTTCTCATCTCACAATCAAACACTCAAACATTAAAACAATTCTCTTCTGGCTGGGGATCTGAAGCACAATAGAAAGAAAGCAACATTTATGTACGGGTAAGTAAGCTGGGTAAGTAAGATATACCCTTCTTAGCTTAATCCAGATGGTAGTAATGCTGATGCGTTGGGGAGACCGCACTGTGGTTGATCCCCGGAGCCAGTATTGCAGCCGTTGTGTGTGCTGATGCGCTGGGGAGGCTAAATAAGCTGATCCCTGGAGCCAGCATTACACTTCAGCCATCAACACCAGACAGAAGGACGTCTACATCATCAGATGGAAAGAAACGCAAATGGATGGAGATGCAGATGGATCACATTAGTTTAGTGTAAAGCTACGTCTTAGTTGGTGCCTATCTTGGCGAGTACTGGCGAGTTCTTTGCTTATCTTGGCGAGATCAAATCAGCATGAAGTTTTAACATTGACTCTCATGTAACGGAAATCATCTCATATTCCACACTCTTCTCATCTCACAATCAAACACTTAAACATCAAAACAATTAAATACTCCTCATCTCACAATCAAACACTCAAACAATCAATCCAATCAAAACCATGAGGCTGTGTAAAAGGTGGTCATCTTGGTTCCAGGATGCCCTTTAACCAAGATGGCCACCAGCCACCAAACTCTCACTCACTCACACACGCTCACACACCCGGGCATTGCCCACATTCCGTTGCCTCCACCCTGAGGTCGAGACCCAGCAACAGGGGAACAGGGCACAGTGGATGGGCCGTCGGGAGCACAGACTGTTGATTGGTGGGTGCAATAGCTGGCAGAGTTGAGAGCCCCAGCAACAAAATTATGTCTGGTTTACCAGGGGGAGTGGAACAGGAGACCAGGTGAATGGCTGCCGGTGGTGCAGCGACCTGCGCTATTGGGCCCATTGACCAGAGGTCCAGACATAAAGGCCAGGTGGTCAAGGGATCTGTTGTATGGGGGGTGGTGGGCGGGGCTGTGATAGAGGTGGTCTCCTCAACTCCTCCTCTTTCATTCCTGTATACAGAGGTGGCAACTCTTCCCCCTCTGACTGGAGACAGAAGTGGCTCCTCCCCTTCCAATTCTAGAGACGACAGCAGATCCTCCCCCTCTGATGCTGGAGATGAGTGACTCCTCCCCCTTTGGCTGGAGACAGCAAAGTCTGCACCACTGAGCCCCTTCAGCTTCCCACTGCCGTTGCTTGTCATGCCAGTCTTTATTATTATTATTATTATTATTATTATTATTATTATTATTATTATTATTATTATTAACTGCAGTCCTGCTCTGTCTCCAGGGACATCAGAAATAGAACTCTGAGTCAGGAAAGTTGTAGTGAAATCGTTGTTTGAGCATGTTTATTCACAAAAAGAACCAAAACTGTTGATACCCTTTGCTACACTTGTGCTTTATTTTAAGCTCTGAATTATTTTGCATGGAGCAGGAAGACATGTCTGCAGAGAAATGATTCTTAGCCTGCTCCCGTTTGTGACTCAATCTCTTGCACAGGTTCAACTCTTTCAATGTGAACTTGCAAGGTGAAGAATATCATGCACATGGAATACCTAAAATGGGATAGCGCAGCCTATAAACATTTTCCTTCTAAAGGCACCTCTGTGTCATTAGCAGAAGAAGAGAAATAAAAACCTGCTTTCACCTCACAAACTTTGCATGAATTGCATTGCTTACAGATTTATAGGTGGACGAGAAATGACATCCAGCCTATTTGTCAGGCTCCCGGGCAGCAGTGAAAGATATTGCTCTGGCAGATAAATCAGAAACAGAGGCGTTTTTAAAAAGAGTTTATTACAGTTGTTAATGGGCGCCGGCTTCCTCCGCTGAGGATTTAAAGGTAAATTATGCAAAATCAGAAAACAAACCTTATAATAGTTAATCAAACACCCGTAAAACTGTCGTAGGCGTAAATAAATTCTCCCAATTAACTGGTCTGGAATTGTGATTGCTTTTACTAATTTAATCAACAGCATAATCATTTGGAGGCTGCACTGTGATGAATTGGGTACAGCCCAGGTGAAGAAGACCGAAAGACGCACGGCTGTTCTTTTTAATGTGTATTTGTACCAGAAAGTTCTATAAAAGGTGTTGCTGTATAATTCAAATGCACATCAGTAGTACTACACAAGAAATAGATTCAACATAGTTAACAAAATACGCAACAGGGGCCAGTAATCAGGCCCTGTGATTGACTACAGGTAGGTCTAAACCAGAATAGACTTATAAAATATACACTGCAAAAGAATAGAAACACACCAAATAATTACTGGTGCCAAATACAAAGCTGGTAAGGTAATGTTCTGCCATCCATTAATAAAGGGTGATGCTTGTTGTGGTTAGATTATAGTAACTATGCATTAGACACGTCTCAAGTGCAACCCTTTCTTGCCTATGGGGGTGCATTATGGATAGCCCCAGCACAATTATTAATAATAATTCCAGTCAATCTTACCTAGTAAACCACACATGTTTTTTTTTTTTTTTTCTGGAGAGATAAACAGTTTAAAAACTTGTGCTCAGAGAGTTCTTGTTAAAAAAAAACTAAATGTGTCAGATGTGCTCCTTCTGCAGGAAATGCAGTATGGAACTGATTGCAAACACACTGTTAGGATGCTAGGGAAAATACCATTACTAATCAAATACATTTTAACATCCTTGATAGAGGAAAATATATGAAATATATTTACATATATTTATGAATATATTAATATAGGCAGAACTGTGTCAACCATAACATCCTGTAAATATATTAAATAATATTATAGTTGACAAATTTCTGAGATTAATTAGCTACTAAGCACAGGACACACTTATATCTTCTACTCATACATTTTCTTATGTTCCTAAAATATGGATTTCACTTAGCAGGGAAAAGGCTTATCCCCTGTCAATTCAGAATCTCCCTCTTTCTAATTTTGTTGCAACCAGAACCAGACGTGTGAAAATGTAGCAGGAGTATCTGGTCAACGGCTCTCAATTGTTCAGAAAGATTTGCTTAAGTTATGCGAGAATGTGGCTGGGACAAATAATTCAGTGACTGGTTAATTGTGTTGGCAGTTATTAGGCTGCCTCTGTTGGTAACTGTATTAAAGGAATGCAGACTCGGTCGCACTGCCCACAAGCACTACACAACAGAATAAATAGTGGAGTGGATTCAGGGGGTTGTGCTGCCCAGTGACAGGAAGTGTGAGGAAGCCTGTGTTTTGGCATGTGCCACGGAGTTACACAGCAAGCCCTTAGAGGCTGGCGAATACAAACAGAAGTAATTCAAAGTATTGTGATGCTGTGATGGATCCTATTCAGATACATTTTGGTCTGCTGTGCTGTAAAATGGCTCCTTAAAGATCTGTGCAATGGACCCTGCTTACTGAACGGTTTATTATAGAATCACATCACAGCAACATAGTTAACTTGACCGTTTGGATATTTTTATTCATGAAACATTGGCCACCCCTGAGAAGTACCTATTTTTTAATTGTAACCATAGCTAGGTACATTTTAAAGTAATACGTTACTAGAATGAGAATAATCAGAGTTGCATGAGACCTTATTTAATGTAACAGGTTTAAACATACTGTCAGTGGCATTACATTGACTTGGAATATTTTCCTTTGTCGCATTTTTCAAAGGATACAGATCTAAACATCCTTCCTTTGTATCACTCTGTTTACTGCTTTGTGTAAAGTCCAGTTACAATTTAAATAGAATTTGCAATATTGTAATACATTTCAATTCCCAAATAGGGAATATCTTGAATTGATTTAATTCTCCTATCTATTTGAATAGTTTAAAATAGGGTCTCTAATCTACAGCCCCCCTTCAGCTCAAGACGGTATTATTGATAAATCTATGTCATCTGAGAATTATATTAATTTACTATTATCGATCACTAAATATACAGTTATTGTATGGTTCCATTATGTAGTTTGACCAGCAGATGGTGATGTGTCTCCATCCATACCACTGCTATGCTGACCAGGATTATGCTATGTACCTGGATGCCATCCACATAGACATAAGAGTATTCAAAAACAGAGCTTTATCATAGTCCACCTTTTTTTTTTATCTGCAAATTACATACAGATTCCCTGAGATCTGTTCCTTCAGTTAATGACATGTTAAAGAGTATGTAGTGGGGTTCTGAAAAATACAGCGTTACACATCCCCACGTGTTCTACAACTGTTTAAATACAGCGTTACACATCCCCACGTGTTCTACAACTGTTTAAATACAGTGTTACACATCCCCACGTGTTCTACAACTGTTTAAATACAGCGTTACACATCCCCACGTGTTCTACAACTGTTTAAATACAGCGTTACACATCCCCACGTGTTCTACAACTGTTTAAATACAGCGTTACACATCCCCACGTGTTCTACAACTGTTTAAATACAGCGTTACACATCCCCACGTATTCTACAACTGTTTAAATACAGCGTTACACATACCCACCTGTTCTACAACTGTTTAAATGTAAAAGTGTAAAAAGTTTAAGTCTAAAATAGCAGTTATTTTAACTAATGTATTCTTTCTTCATATATAATCATTTTTATATCAGTTTCTTGGTGACCTTTTTAAAGTTTAATGCACACCTATGGCCTCAAAAGAGCTGGTACACCAGAGTGTAACCATTAACCTGTCCCCCCCCCTGCAACACTGCTCCTAGTGGATGTATGACATACCACTAGAGCAGATATGTTATTACTTGTGTGCACTGGGCACAGAGTGTTGTTCGAGAGCTCCATTCAGCCCACAGGGAGGTTTTAAACTTGTATGATGTGATGACTGAAACAGAGAATTAAATTCAAAGTGATTATAAACAAGAACAACACATTTGTAATGAAATGGAGATATTTCAGGGCCATACCAATACCATACCATTCCATTACTGAGGTCATGACTGAAGTCTTTAACATGAATTAGTGAAGAGATGACTGAAGTCTTCAAAGTCTTAGATGACATAGTCAAATCTTACTAATACTTTGAGTGGAAACCAGAATTAGAGAACACAGCTGGAAATTAAGAGGAGATAGACTTAGGATAGAGGGAAGGAGACACATCTTCACACAGAGAGTGGTGAGGGGGTGGCAACAAAGTTTGGATGGGCATAGCTAGGCCGAATAGCCTTGTCTTGTTCTGAATTTTCTTAATTTCTTACATTCAAATTCACAAATTACCAAATTGGAAAATAACAAGTGAACAATAAATGACATCAATTCTTAACTTTAATGGCTCTTAACTGAGGCCCAAAATCTAAGAACATTTCCACAGAAAGCTTGTTAAACTGGGAATGTAAATCAGGAAACTCACACAGAATCAAAGGACAACAGGAGCCAAGTCCTAGAAGGTAAATAAAATCAATTACTAAGACTAATAAGACCCTCAAGGACTTTAATTAAATGCAGTTTAATTAAAGCAGTGTTAGGTTGTGGTATTATGATGCTCTCCAGACTGCCCCTGGGACCCATGATACTCAGTGCAATTTACATGCGGTCCGTTAATCAGCATGCAGGCTCCCGTGGTGTTATAATGCTATGCTATAATAGCCAAGGCGAGTCCCATTGCAGGACTATCTGAATAACAAGCAGTTGTACTTCAATAAAAGTTCAGTTGTGTGGTTGGACTGTGTGAATTACACACTGACTGCCCAGTACTTTTATACTGTAGTGTTTTTATGCTAAAATGATGTTCCTTTTATTCTCTGCCTTGTTTTACTGTTCTGTGTTTCTTTTGTTTTTATTGTTCTTCTTCATTCTTTTATTAATACTTGTCAATTTTTATTCATGTGAAGCAGGTTGTGGCAATTTTTATTGTGAAAAGCGCTATATTAAAAATAAAGATTATTATAATTATTTATTATTATTACTATTACTGTCACTCTGTACCTTAATAACGTGCATTAAAATACTCCTCATAGGACTACTTTTCTTCAATTAAATTGTGCCTGGTGGATAGTGAGACGACAGAAAGGTTCATAAAAGATATATAGATACATTGCCAATAAAGCCCAGCTTCATACAGCTTCCTTTGAAAATTGAACTTTTCTTTTCAGGAAAATCTTGGAATATTGAAAAATAATTTAGAAATCCTCATCTTGTTGTTCATTTGTTCCAAGGATGCCACCACATTGATCTGTACAGTGGTTGAAAACCCAATTTATGAATAGGACTTTAGTGAAGGAACTGTCTCTATTGAGATTACATTGGCCCAATAACAGTAAAACAAATGTAACCTTTTAGTTACACGTTTACATGTACTGTTGTTCATATAAACGCTGAAATGTAGGAATTATGACGGCCCAACATCTGATGGACCCCCAACCATAGACCTGTGCCATTTTGCTCATTAGGATTATGTTGGACCAATAAACTTGAAAACAACCATATGAGATCCTGAGTCGCATACATACATGATTATTATACAGCCTCACGATAACATTGATCCAACATTGTCAACCAACCAACCAAAGTGCTATTATTGTCATTCATGAACCAAAACGTGTGAAAGACATCACTGTACAATTTACAATCAACATGCCTCTCAGTCTATCCACGGTATTATCTAATTCAGTGGTTTTCAAAACCACAAGTACCCTTAATGGTCCAGGTTTTTGTTTCAACCAGGACTATGTAAAAAATGTTTGTTTAATCATGCATTGTTCTACAGAGAACATAAAACAGCATGGTAAGACAGTGTAGTTAGTAACCATCAATTACCATCAATTTGAGTTTAAGGATTAGTCTTTAGTGCAGGACAAAATGTTCTATATAAATAATCCTCTAATTACCCCATATGATTAATTCCATGATTTTTACACAGGTCTTTCATTTCACATTCTCTTCAATATGGTACCACATTTGCAATCTGTCAGTCGCCTGGGAAATCTTCCTTCTGCATTGATCAATTATACAACAAGTGTTACAACCTTTTCATATTCGCTGAGCGAGTATTGTTCTTAACTGATCTAATTTTAGAATCTATCTTACGGTCTCTAAAATCAAATGAACATTGATGGTGTATTCTCTATTTCTAGATTCGGTAGCCGGACTATGCCAGCTTAGTGAAGAGCACTAACATTTAAAGCGTTCCATTTGTATCTACTTGTACACTAGAACCAAGAGCTGTGCAAAGCATCAATAATAGACAGTGTAACAATTTATAAGCAATCAAATTAGTTATTTGTTAAACAAGGGAAAAACCACTTCACAATACACTTTAAACTCGTCAACATGTGATTTCAGGTATCAGAAGGGGTCCACAGAGCCCCATGGTTCAGTACAGCGCTAGTTGCCTAAGTGAGCACCACCTGTCTCCCTGTCTCCCCATGATTTCCATTACATGAGAGTAGATGTTAAAACTTAATGCTGATTAGAACTCGGCTCTTGCCAATAAAAGCACCAATTAAGACAAAGCTTTACAGTAAACTAATGTGAGCCATCTGCATCTCCATCCATTTGCGTTTCTTTCCATCTGATGATGTAGATATCCTTCTGCCGGGTGTTGACGGCTGAAGCGTAATGCTGGCTCCAGGGATCAGCTTATGTTGCCTCCCCAGCACATCAGCACACACAAAGGCTGCGATGCTGGCTCGGGGGACCAACCACAGTGCGGTCTCCCCAGCGCATAAGCATGACAACCGCTTGGATTGAGCTAAGTAGGGTGCATCTTGTTTTATCGTCTAGCTCACGACACCTCAAGAGGGCTTAACAGTGATTCTGACATCCCAACATCACCACCCAACATATGAGAACATCACATATGAGGAAACTGATCTTGCTGTGTTCCATTGTCCATAGGTCTTGCCAGCCGATCTTGCGTTGTTCATCACTCTCCCATCTCATCCATTCTCCCTGCTTGGCCTGGGAAACGGCCTTTACACACCTCATCCTCTCCTCCTGCTTGCACCTCGTTGACTACCAGCTTCCTCTGTTCAGCTGGGGTTGCCTTGTGCCATGTAGTATTTGCTGAAATGAAACCATGACCCCCTCTTCCATGCTGAACTTGCCTTATATTATCACCGATTTGATGGGCAGCCTTTGAATCTTCCACGGCTTTCTTTGTCGCCCAGTTTTCAACACAGGTGCTGCCTCCCTTATACATTAGTCGCGTAAATCTACTTATGTCATTTCCAGTCGGATCTTGGCAACTTAAACTCCTCGGTTAGAGCAGATACTGGTAGCTGCAGTTTTCCTTTACCATAAAGTCCCACTCTGCTAAGGCAGCGTGGAACTCCCAAGCTAAAACAAGCAGACGCCTAATCAGCTATGCTTTTACCCTGAAGATACTTCTGCCAAAGTAAGGTTGCTCTACCAGTTTACAGGAGGCAAGACATTGTTCCCCCTCTACAGGGGCGGGCTCTGGATCACACCTGACAATATCTGGAAAGGTTCAAAAGATTAATCCCATTGCAATCTAAACACAAATAGTCCCCCATAACAGCTGTTCCATACAATAGAAATTAAAATAATTTAAGTGTATTTAACAAATGAGTTAAAATGATAGGCAGCTGTACAATATACAGTTTAAAAGAAAATAAAAAGCTACACAATACACATTTGAAACAAATAAAAAGCTGCATGTGACAAAAATATAATTAATCTTGGTTGTAAATCTCCCTCCCTCCCTCCTGACCTGTGAGGGTGCAAAATAGTGAAAATAGAATTATTTGGACGGGCTGGCAGTTCTTTCCAAGGGCCTGGAAGTTGGTCAGTCTGGAAGGAGGAGAGACTCCTTTGCAAGAACGTATTGACCTGGAAGGGAAATGATGTAGCAGCTGCAGATTGTAGAGACAGCTGCACTCGTTTACCAAGGGATCATGAGTGACAGCATAAAATGGGACGGAGAATCTCAATCTGTTCCTTCGCTTGGTTTTTGATTAGAGACTAGAAGGACTGTGAGACATCCCAGTGAAAACTACAATTGTATTCGTGAATGTTTTGTTTGTTTGTGCTTGTTAGTAATTGTCTTGTTTGTAAACCACCAGGCAGTTAACATGTATCCAGAGCTGTCACCTTGGGCCAGCACAAAACCACAACAGCACTATACCACAGTCACAAAAATGACCTGTTTTCACCCACCTCGAGTACTACTGCCAGCACCCAGGACTGGTGACCGTGTTCAGTATTACTGTGGGGCAGATAAAATGTGTTATTATTATTACCTCTGCACATCACACATTGGTGTGTATTGCCGGGGTTTATTGTTTGGTCACCTGGATTTAAAATAAATAAAAGCCCTTTTCCAAACCGGATTACAGTTTCTGTCTGTGTTATTCCTGTACTGCATCACCTCTGCACATGTACCAACTCAGCAACCTTGTCACACTGTACTATACAGAAACAAATAAAAAAGCTGATAATCAGTTGTCTTAAAATAATCAGTCAATCAATTAATCAATCTTTCTTTTATATAACACCTTTCACAGCGGCAACCATCACAAAGTGTTTTACAAAACACGGTAACAAAAACATTCATAACACTTTATATACAGAGAAATGCATAATACATGATATACAGTAAAAAAAAATGCATAATACATTAAATACAGTGAAAAATGCATAATACATGAGATACAGTGAAAAATTTAACAGTGAAAGTTTAACAGTGCATCCTTTCGATACGCTTGATTGGTGTCGCAGCAGTGTGGGTGAAAGTAGACTGATTGGCCTTGCCCTGCTATGTCCACAGAGACAAGGAGGTGTCCCAGGAGGAAGTGTTACAGAGTTTCAATAGATCAGGTCAGAGGAGGATTGGCAAACTCTATATTTAAAGGAAAGCCTTTTAAATTGTGGCATCATACAGTCTCAGCTGTCCAATCAGTCTAAGCACTAGTATCAGCAATCTTACCAGTCCCAGCAGTGTCAGCACCAGTCTTACCAGTCCCAGCACCAGTCCCAGTCTTACTAGCTGCAGCTATAGCAGCAGTATCATCAGTCTCAGCTTTAACTTCAGTAGCAGTGAACCAAACGCATGTCTCTCAATGACGGTATAAACTCATCTACTTATTCATATTGCTTTGCAGTTTGCATTAATATCTCCAGGCTTCATAATATGATAACTATCACCTTCATAACATAAACAGGATATGCAGGGATTTTTTTAGCAAAAATTTGATTTTTGCCTTAGTAAGTATCTGTTCCGAGCTATGCTCCTGAAATCAAACACATTCTCTTTGCTGTACCGCAAATCACGCAAGTCTCTGTACGGGCAACTCCGTTTAAAAGTCCTTCAGAGATTGTAGTGGTGTGCAAGACCTTGCACAAAGTGAGGACTATTCTGCAGCCTCTTCATACAGTGACAGCACAGCAACATTCACTTCACCAGGGCAAGCAACCTTGCAGACCGGCAAACACTGCATCAGCGTCAGAGTTTGCAGTTCCTACAACAGTACACATTAAACAGCTTTAAAGAAGAGAGAAAGTTCCTGCAGCAAAGCCCATTATAAATTCGCCCACCTTAAGAGCCGACAGACAAAAAATGCTTCAGTTCAGAGTATGCAGTTCTCCGAAAGAAGGACACCAACACTATTTAGCAGGAATGATTTGATTTGTGGAGCGAGATCTGTTTCCCTCTTACCAATCAGGCTCCCCTCTTAATCCCCACGTGGAATTGTAGCAAATTGCTTAATAGCCACACCTCAAAATAACATGCTAGAAATATTCATACAAATAATTCAAACAAACTCAAAATCAAATCGATCAAACAAGTGAAAGCAAAGTCAAATAAATAATACAATCAATGAAAGTGCATAAACAAAAAACACCCATGTTACAATAACATGCCTTGTTTCTTTAAGGTGTAAATGCTGACTTGACGGTTCTAAAAATGGAATCAACTGACTTAGGATAAAAGGATCTGATCTAATAAAAGGCATATAAAATGGTAAGATCATTTAGAAAAAAAACCCAATATAGGATGGTGCTAAGTAAGGTTGGTAGCACGCCTTCAAAGGGGCCGATTTGACAGAACCGGAAGTGGGTCATTTTTGGGAAAGGGTGTAGACTGGAATACTGCTGAACAACTCCATTGTGATCAGGTGAGTTGTGTGCGGTGGTTGGGTAGAGAATGGTGCCGCACTGAACACAAGGAGGAGTTTAGCAGTACAAAGGGGACGCAGCTACATGATTACGGGCCCTTACACTGACAAGCCAGAGTGCTGTTTGTTTTTTTCAGACGGAGGCCACGGGAGCTGCAATTACTGAGCCAGCACAGTCACCCGGAGCACCTGCACTGCCACTTCAACACCACTGGATGCAGAACCACGGAGCCCGACCACTGACACCCTGGACACTGGATTTATTGTTTGTTATTTATTGTTTGGGACCTCAAGCACGGATTACAGTCCCCCAATACCACTGATGGTAGAGGGGAAAAGTTTGGAACAAAAAACAGTTAATTGGAAATATACTGGTTGTTTGGACCTTCTATTCTTCCCCACACCACTCATATCATGATACGTGGTGTCTTCGTGGGATCCTCCAGTCCAGAAGACCCCTCCCCGAAGGACAACCATCATTAGCAATAAATTAATCATTTGGAGATGGTCACATTCTGCATGGAAGTTTAGCATGGATGGAGAATTTGAACCCCATCCATGCTGTTAAATAATTAACAACAACACAATGTGTTTTTATGCACTAAACAATACATTTTAAATAATAATAATAATAATGCAAAATAACACAAATACACACAGGGGCATGGTGTACCTCGTCACAGCATGCTTTACCTATTTTCCTGTCAGTTTCTTCTCCATGACGCCCTTCCTTGGTAGCTACATTGAGGATGAGATACAAAGCCTGACAGGATACCCGCACTCAGCCGCTTGGGTGAGCCATGGAAACGCTGTTTTGTTGCTGTGGGCAGCCATAACCGGGAGCAGTTTGTTTTCTTAATCAGACATACCAACATGGAATGCATATAGAATTAAGCTGGACAGTTAATTCCACTGCTGTATAATAACCAATAGAAATAAAATCTGTGTTTAACCGTCATTGACACTTTGGTGCTTGATAAAAGAGTACAACCGCTGAAAGCAGTGGGCAACCACAGCACTCAGTCTTCTGAAAAGCTGATGGTTGTTAATGTTAATTTAGGAATGTAGGGTCCCAAGGTTTACTTGTGAGTGGTCTATTGTGATCGCTCACCATTCTACAATCCATGGATACAATTATATCAATCAATGATTTCACTGCAGCCCCCCTCAGTCTGTCAATAAAAGTGATCGGGGTGGCTGTTAAGTTTTACTGCCCTGTAAAGTGAGCGAGAGAGGTCAGTCCTAATGAGCATGTGGCCACCAATATTCCCAGTTATAAAGAGGGCACTTCATCAGGAAGCCGGTGGCAGCAGGTTAGAGCCCTGTGCTTTGGTTCTTCAGCTTTGGACAGGCCATTAGCCTGATTGCCAGCAACAGGTCACAGGGTTCAGGCTCACACTGTCAATTCCCATTTCTGTGAGGGTGACGTGCTCCTCAGAACACTGCCCGTTGCTCACATTGCTTGCACTTGAATTATGTACATGAGTGAAAAAGTACATTAACAGAAATCAATCCACCCAAAAAGTCCTTTTAAAAAGAATGATTTATATACTTTCAGTATTCATCTACAGGCTGGGGGCATATAAGGGCCATCACAGGTTATATGCTGTAAAGACCATGTGATGCTGTTAAGATACTAAACCAAAAGGTGTTGAAACCAAGACAACGAAAACTTGTCTGAGATAGACTTTAAAATACACTTGTGCCTGAAAATGTGATATTTCTCCAAGCTATTACTCAAGCGATAGTGCTCGTCGATGAAAGCTCTAAAGTGTGATAGGTGACCGCGACTGAAGTTATGTTCCCCGAGGCATAGGCGAGGGCGCTAATGAAAGTCAAGGTCAACAAACACACGATAGAGCTTTCTTTAAGAGGGTCCTCTCGCTTTTAGAATTTTTTTCTCTCATGATTTTATTTTGAACAACACTTTAAAACCTAGATTTACCTTGAACTTGTGATGATTAGTCAGGTATCCTTCTGCTGAAAATTTTTTTAGGAAAATTGTCTCAAAAATGTTCATAAAAGATCACATATATAATGAGAGAAAAAACAACTTTATTAAACAAATAATTGTTGTTGAAAGATGCTGATCTCCCGTTGAGCCCACAGGCTGTGATTGGCTGAT